>NC_134371.1:69430630-69583890 GCF_035582795.1 Mycteria americana | reverse complement strand
AGAAAGTTGAAGGCAGAGGATGTGTTTGCCAGCCGTGGGAAATTGTAGTCTGCCTGTCTCGGGGTAGGACGTGAGCGATGGGCGAGAGAGAACCGGTTCTCTGTTCAATCCCACCCCAAAGGTCCTCGCGCCGTTTTGTTAAACATCAGGACCTGTGCGTAAGTGCTAAGAGCGTGCCTTTTCCTTCCCTGGGCTGTGACAGCTGGATTCCTGCACGATGTCCTACGCATCTGGAAACGCAGCCGTTGATGGTGTCGGTGAAGGACGGGCGTGCGATGAGATGCACGATGGAGCTGACCCACCCGTGCGGGGAACCTGGCTGTCGCGCTGCTTTTTCGTATATCTGACGCTTCTTTTAGTGCGGCTGGTTCCCATAAAAGATTAGGGTCTCTTAACGTGGCGCACCGAGCGATGGGTGAGATGGTGAAAGACGCAGAGGAGAGTCAGTCAGCATTTTACATGTACATAAACACCTTAAAGCAACATCTGGAAAACTGCTTGGGAAAAAATAAACAGGTTTTTATTTATAAGTTCTGTGGTTTGGTTTTTATAGCGTTTTTATGATGCACATAAATTACTGTTTAAAAACAGAAAATGTAAAAGAAATTCCAGGGAGAAGGCAGTTGTTGTTCAGCCTTTCCTTTGATAATCTCTTTCCCGAGGAATTTGTTGTGGTTTATTTTCAGTTTACGGTTGCCCTTCGCTGGCAACTAAAAAAACTGACGATCGCTTTTTATCTTTATTCGTATCTGTAGTTCTAAGCTTAAAATATTTATTGCTATTTACAATGTTTACTGTTTAAAAAGACAAAATATACTTACAGAAAGAACTCTCTATCCAGTGTAATGCTGGAAAAGTCATGCCGTGATGCGGTATTTACGGTTGGCTCATAATCGTGAAGGTAAGTTTGTTCTTTTAATAGGCAAAACAAGATCTCAAAGGCCGTTTGAGCCTATGGGGCCTATGGGGCACTTGCAGAAGACGCGATGCAGACGATGAGCGGTGCTGGCCGTGTTCTCTTTGCGTTGGACCCCGCGCCCCAGGCGCTGCCGCACCCCTCCCCCGCTGCGGGGGGTGCCCCCGGCCGAGCCCAGCGGGACCCCGCAGCCTCTCGGCCGGCACCCGTGTTGGGGCTTCACGTGCTTTCTCCCCCGATGCTCAGGTTTTAAATGCGTCTTGTACGACACTAATGCTTATAAACAGTTATACTTTATGTTGAGTAACCGAGTTGGAAAAGCAGCTTTTTTGAGTATGGGATTGCTATTTCTTCATGTCTCAGTTGTGTTTTTTACACCAGATACACAGATCTGTATCAGAATCTGCTGTGTGGGATAATTTTTACACTGCTGGAAGAAAACGTGATTGAATGTGAATCAAGCTGGAAAACACGCGCCAGGCTGCGAGTAACGTAAAGCGTGCTGAAGAGAAGCGGCGTTAAACAATCTGCGTATCTAGATGCAAATATCCATTTTACGATTCTTTTTTTTCAGTTGCCCCCACAATTCAGGAACTTAAATCCAGCGGTGTGATGCTTGGAGGGAACGGACTGATACGGTGCGAAGGTGCAGGAGTTCCTGCCCCGGTCTTTGAGTGGTACAAAGGAGAGAGGAAGTAAGTAGCCGGCGCTCGCCGACCCGCTTGTGCTGCTGGGGATGCTGCCCGCCCGTGGGGACCCGGGTGGAAAAGAGAGGAGACGGCTGGGCTGGCTTTGTCCCCGTGATGACAAGTCCAGCAGGCTGTCCTGAAATTAATGCTGGGTGCTTGGAGGTGTCGGCTACCAACAGCCACGGTGTGCGGCTTCGGGGGAAGTTTCTCGGTTTCCTTTTGGTCGTAGTTTCCGTGCTTAAAAATGAGGCGTAATCAGGCTGTCCGTGGCTGGGCTGTGATGGCGATAATTGCAATAATGAGCCTAACGTTCAGACGTGCTTTAGTAATTACAGCCTTTTAAGTATAATAACCAGAAAGGCACTGAAAAAGTCTACTAAAAGGATTTTTTTTTTTTTTTTTTAATTCATCTTCATAGGTTTTCCTGCTAAGGGTGTTGGGGTGGGAAGGTTGGTTCATGAACAAGACCAAACCTTAACGTGCATGAATTCTCACCCAGTTGTGCCATTAGTGGTCTAGGCCACAGGTTTATAGGCCACAGACTCGAGCAGAGCTGCTATACGGGTCACAGCATCCCAGAGGGGGTCGGGGGACCGCTCTCTGCTTGAACCCTAAAAACAGACCGTGTGCTTTGGTTTTGTTCACAGGCAGCTTCACCTTCAGGTCCTTAGTGCTATGTGATGATAACAGGCATTTCTGTAGGGTCATCTTTATTTTAAAAATAAGCTCACTGAACAGGTAGATATTTTTCTTTTTGAACAGGAAAATTTGTTTTACAGCTCTTAGCTTATCTAAGAGCTTGTTTCTGTTAAGTTTACGTATTGGTGCACAAGCAAGTGGATATCGTTCCTTGGAAGCGACTGTCCATACGCGCCTTCTAGCTTCCGGAATTTCCTGGCTTCCAAGTGCTGGGTTTCTCAGCTCGAACATCCCATTAAACCTGGGAGCTGACATGAGAATATTAATGACCATTTTTCATAGAAAGCCATCTGTCAGCTCATTTCTCACTGGCCAGCTGCTCCCCTTTAGGAGCATCAGCTGCTCGTCTTCCTTCGTGAGTTTTCAGAGCAGTCGTAACTATTGCACTTTGACCATGTCCTAAAGCATCCTCTAAAACAATACAATCGATCTTTACTATGTATAACAGTAAATGTTTTTCTTCTGTTGGCGAAATTCATCTGCATCCTATTTCCAAAGATGCATGTTATATTGTACACATGTTCCGGGGGAGCTGCAGCAGAAACGTATTTTATGTAGAAAGTATTGTAGCTCAGGTTTTAGCACTCTGGGTTTAATTAGCCATTTCCAGTGTGATAATCACCTTTCTATTTATAACATTGACCAATTCCTTTCTTCATGAGTGCATTCAGTGCCACGGCAGCAGCAAGAAAAACTAAGCAGAGCATTTTAGGACGCCAAAGTTGTGCCTTCTGTTTTCTGTTTCAGTCGGTGTATCACCTGAGGCTTGCTATAATCAGCAAGAAATGTACTGTCCTATTGTGTCTTACTGCTCAAATATTATGTTAAATCTAATGGTCCATCCTTTTCTGTTAAACCGTTGTTGACAGATATGCTAGGCGTATATGACTACAAAGGTACTGGGAATCTCTGAACCTCCACCACTTGCGGGAAAGAGGAAAATACATACACGGAGTTTTCCTCTCCAGTATATCCCCTTTACCTCTGGATGAGGGAAAGGCAGCACAGACTGAGCCTCGGACAGCTCAGTTGTTGCTTTAACGCAAAACTGAGAAGAGTCAGCTTTCATAGGTAGTTCGGAGTAGCACGTACATTATCCTGCAGATAATTTGCAGATATACTACAAGACTAAATTTATACCCTGGGAGTGCACACCCTGCTATATTTTCTGCTAATAGAATAGAGAGAATCCCATTTTCATCAGCCTTGGATTGGGACCTTTTTTTTTTATTGTGAATCTGGATGAATATTTGAATAAACAAACAGTGGGAGTTAGAGCTGAAACCCCAAATATATGTTCAGTGTCTGAAACAAGCCTTTTGGGTCCGTAAGCTATTTTGTTGTTACTTCGATTAATGTAAATCCAAGCCCCCGGTTTCCAGACTCCAGGGATCATCTCATCATAAAATGGCCCTCAAAACGAAACATAAAAGCAGTCGCAGGCTACATCCCGTTAAAACTACTGGTCTTCGAGGCAGACAACTTGCAGGATTAATTCTGCCTAATGACGGAGCTCACAAGAGCTGCTGTCCGTTAACTTTCCGTACGCGCTGGCGCACAAGCGTGCTTTGCAATGTTCTTCCCTGGCCAAGCGCACGTCAAGGAGCCCAAAGCCCGAGAGCTGCAGCCCGCGGGAGGCTGCGTTGCCTGCCGGGGCAGGGAGCGGGCACGAGGATCGCCCCTGCTCCCCTCTTGTAGCTGGGGAAAGGCGAGGAGAGCTCTCGCGGGCAGGTTTCAGACCATTTAGCACTTTCTCTGTCGAAAGCGGTGCCGGGAACTCCGCGCGAGAGCTGTCAGGTGGCTGTGCAGACCCCGAGCCGAGGGCACCCCGAGATGGGGAGCGTGGGGTGAGCTGGGAAGGGACTGGAGATTTTGGGGAAAAGTTAGTAAAAGCATCTTAAAACTATAAAAGCGTGTGGCTTCTAAAACTGTACAAGGATTCCAGGCGGGGAGGAGAATGGCTTCGCTGTGCTGACTCCCAGTTTCCGAAATTCACAACTGTTCAATTATGTTAAGTGATAGATAGGGTCACGCAGAAATTAGATCTCAGGCATTAAACAGCCAGAGGGAAGAAGCCCAGAAGTCACCTCTCTAAAAACATTAATTCCCTTATCCTTGACAAAGCAAACAAGACTTACATTTGAAATAACAAAACTCATTATAATGGCTGAAAATATTATAATAACATGAAGATATTCAAATATGAAACCAAAGGTAGGTACCCCTCGGGGCTGGCACTGGTGCATGATCTTCTTTGGATGCGTAGGCATAATCTTGGGAATAAAAAGGAGATGACTCTTCCCTTTATAACTAGTGGCACAAAGCAGTAAGGCGAAGAAACGTGTAAGGTGGCTGCACACAACTTAAAATGCCGTTCCAGCCTGGGAAGTAACTTGGTAAAACCCAGACAAATAATAAATGCCGTGTTCAGTCAATAAGCTAAGCAGAGCAGCACATGGGAATAATTAATTTAAACGTAAAAGCATCTGGTTCTTACAACTGCAAACGGAAATCCTCAAAACTGCTGAGTTTACGCTAACTAAGGCCAGCTCCTTGGTCCGTTAATTACGTGGCTTATTGATATGCATATCTATCCAATTCCCTTACTTCCAGTTCTGGCCCCCAGTGTCAGCCACTTCCTAGCAGGGTGGTGGAGGGAAGGTGACGCCATCCACGCTGCGCTGGCAGGAGCGGGGGGAGGGAAGGAGGGCGAGGGGAGGGAAGGGGGGGTCTGAGCTGGCACCCACAGCGCTTGCTCTTTCGCCAGCCTGGGGAAGGCAGCAGATCGCATCAGGCGGACGCAGTTAATTTTTTGATGCGAATGTCGCCTCTGACGGGGCATGGGGACGGCAGAAATCCCAACATCCCGTTGTTTTCCGGACAAAAAAAAAAAAAAAAACATTAAACCTTACAGCTGTAAAATAGAGATGGTGTAGTTAGAACTGCGGTTGTGGGCCAAAAGGATGGAAGTGGCTTGGAAAGAGCTGGTAGGAATAAGCCTTAGGTGGAAGTGGAGCTAGTCGGGTACGCCGAGGTCCCCTGGGAGAGGGGCGGGAGAGGGGTGGGGGGGTCCCAACCCCGGCAGGCAGCGGGAAGGCATGGTGGCCGTGGCTGCAGCTCGTGCCCTCCCTGCTGGGCAAGGGGCACCCTGAGGAGAGCATCTGACCTGGGGCTGGAGAGGCTAACTCGGGCGTGCTGCCGAGTGCCTGCCTGCTGCCTGCCGCCTGCCGCCTGCCCGAGCACCGCTGACGGCGTCAGTCGACGCCACGCCGATAACGCTGTCGCCGGCCACGAGCTGCGGCGTGCTGGCACGCGAGCGTCGTAGCAGGGCGCGTTTCGGAGGGGAGGGGGCTCTGGGGTTTCTCTGCGGGAGAGGTAGAAAGAGCAGGGATGGGCACTGGCAGTTTTAGAAGGAGAACATCCCCGTGCGGAAGCACGCGCGTAGGCTGAAAGGACAAACTTCTGCCTTTCACAAGCCTGGAGAAAAGATGAATCTTCTAACGGCAGCGTTGATCCAAAATCAGGCATTTCGATCTCATTTTTTCCCGTTTCTTGCAAAACCACGTGCGTCCGTGGGACGCGCTACGTCCTCTCCGCGCTGGTGGGCTGCGCGGAGCAGAGCAGGGTCCTTTACAGCAACACAAACTGCACACGGAAGAGAAAGCCCCTGCATGCGCAGCAGCGTCTAGCGAGTAAATGGGAGCAGAGGCACTCACGGAACGATGAGAAGTATTCAATCCACAATACGCAGAAGTGCAGTTAATGACAGACTTGAAATGTTTTTAGACAGAATGCTAAAAGATTGTATTCGTTCCCAGGATATATGATTATATCTTTCAATATATCCAACAAAAATTGTATACTTAATCTGGAACTCTGCTCCTTATGTGCAATATAAGGAACTATGAGTAATCAACTGTAACTAGCATTCTAATACAGTGGTTACCCTTCTCGTCTCCTTGTTTGATCAGACGAGGTTTACCTACAACAGCAACATTTAAATTGGTCATTTTTCTTTGCCCCGGTGCCACAGCGGCGCTTCTGACATGGCTTTGGAAGGAACATGAAAAGACCTGCACGATTCCTGTGAAATTTGGGCTGGGAAGCTCAAAGCCAGGGAAACAGAGCCGGGTGACAAGAGCCCTGGCTTGGCCTTTTCTTATGCTTCGTTACCTGGTTTCTGCTCAGGTTGCTGTCTCAGGATGCAGAGCTGCTGTAGCCCATCTTTCCTAATTGCAAGTCTAATTTGCAGCTGTAGAGGCCTGTAAAATAACCTGTGGCCACAATCCTACGCAGTCGCATTGCAGGCTACCTAATCCTCATCTGCCATCAGCTGGAGGTGTGTAAGGACACAAGCGACCTCCAGAGCCTGAAAAAGCACTGTCTGAAAGACGTACCATAATACTTTTCTGCCCCAAATAGGGTATTTCAATTTTTAGTTAGGTTTTCCCAGTTTAAGCTCTCCATCTGAGAGTTTATACCCTCTCCTATGGCCAGGCAGGCAGGGCTGTGAGTGTCAAGTCCTTATTTTCTTTCGACTCTGGGACACACAGGCAGAAACTGTTCCCCTCAACATCCCACACCTCCAGCGTTGCCCGTGGCCTCTCCGATCTGCTGCTATGATAATTTTGCTTGACAGACTACATCGACAGCTTGCAAGCAGCTTACTGTGCTACCAGTTATGTCTGGAAAAAAAAGAAAAAAAAAAAAAAAAGAAAAAAAAAAAGAAATTTATTGCTTATGGTATGAGTTACAGAAATTTTCTTTTTGCTTTCTAGACTGATCAATGGTCAACAAGGAATTACTATTAAAAATTATAGTACAAGATCACTTCTTACTGTTACCAATGTGACAGAAGAGCATTTTGGCAACTATACATGTGTCGCTGCCAACAAGCTAGGGACGACCAATGCCAGCCTGCCTCTCAATCGTAAGTAACGTGGACGTGTGGCAAATGTTCATGGTTGTTTGTTTCCACATACATGGATTCAAAAGCCAAAAAATAGCAGTATGCTTTTTTTTCCCCCCTGGTTTCTTCCGAAGGCATATAAATACCGCTGCGTTCTTCAGTACTGGGAAATAATGCACCTGGTTATTTATTCTGTGCTGCAGAAGGGGGTCTGTTCTGAAAGCGACGGCACATTTTGGAGGTATCAATGAGTTATGAACCTACAAAAATCCCACAACTAAACCCATCCCGCCGTCGTGGTATAGAGACAGAATTAGCGTGACAAAATCTTTCTGCTCAGAATAGAAATGATGGATCACTAAGGTCCCACTGTAAACAAAGTTAAAACCCGTTTCAGCTAGTTTCAAGGAATACACCGAGTGAATACCTGGGCTGTGCCAGCCCCCGGCCAGTCGCTGGCCTCTGGTACAGAGAAGTCGCGGAGGACTTGAAGTTAAATCTTTTGGAAAAGACAATGAGCATCGTAATAGGCAAAGCAAAGCACTCGGATTTTTAGCATGAAGGTTACCTGAAGTGGGTCTCAAACGTCCTGCTTGGAAGATATTTTTGTCTGTGAATTTGTAGTATTTGACATTTGTTGAATATCTAGCCATCTGTTAGTGGTATCCGAAGATGTTCGTAGTTGAACTTCAGTGCTAATCTGTTCTAAAAATGATAAAACTGAAAGACAAAACTCAGAATATATCCTACATTGTTTTCTCTACATAAAGATATTCCTTATTGAGTGGAAATGTAGATTTTCAGTTGCTTAAATCCTAGGGTTATTGCCTTCTAGCCATGAAACTTCCTTCTGAATATACTTCCTCTATGATATGTGTTGTCAGGGTATTCTAAATTACTGCAGAAGAGATGTAATAAGCAGAAAATAGCATGAAGCCTTTGCTGCCGTTTTATTTCATATTTGAGAAATCATTAACAAAGTGGAAACAATGTTACACTTATTTTAAACAGAAAATGCAAGAAGTGAAAACAAAGGGATATTATGCCAGAAGCAGATAGTATTTGGTATATTTGCAATTCAGAGAAGGTAAAATGAAGGTTTGGTTTAATTTTGAACAGAGCAGAGCTGAATCTGTCTCTTAGTTGCTGCCAGGATTTTATCAGTTTTAAATGGTTGTACCACGTAGCCACCCTTAAAAAGCACTTTGAGATGCAAAAATTGAAAATGTCATATAAGTACCAAGTACATTGTTACAAATCATAAAAATAGATGTTCTCCACCATGAACAAGACGGGATGTGTGAAGCAGAACAGTCTGAGAGAAAATACTGAAATCTGGGTCTGATCCTGACCTCACGGAATGAATTATGGGGGTGACGTTAGCTCAGAGGTTTGACTGAAAGACCAAGATGAAATGTCTTATTTTATACTATGATTTTTTTTAATCTAGTCAAAACAAGGAGAGATTTCCAAAAGGTGGTGATCTAGATTTCAGTTGGGAATGAAGATCATTTGGTGGAGTTTTTTCCTTGCTCATAATTTGCATTAATATTATCTAGAAAGAGTATCATTAAAAAAAAAAAAAACAAAACTACAGGGTAGCAACTTATTAAATATGGACTCCTTAAGCCTTCGGAGAGAATGGTCTCCTGTGAAACGCTAGTTACATTTTGTTTTGTTGGCAATGACAGCTGAACATACGCGCTGGTTCAGGTACGTGTGGGGGAAGTGTCAGCACTTAATGGTTGGCTGCAACACCTGATAGCCAAATACAGGGTTAAGTATAATTTGATCATCAGGTTACTTGACAAATGTTAAAAATCAGACGTTGATGTCTTATTTCAGCACGTATTTTAAACTGTTAATCGCATTGGTGCAATACAGCTGAGATGCGGGGCGGCTGGAATAGCGTCGTTAGGGCAGCTGCCGGTAACGGCCGTGATTCGGGACCCCGCCGCGTGCCCCGCTGGCTTCCCGTGCGAAACCGCAACGGGTGCGCAAAGACGCGGGGGCTTTTATCGCGACGCTGTCACAGTGCGCAGCTACGCTGGGAACGCTTCAAATCCTGAGCGTGGAAGCCTGCACACCTCCGCTGTTAGGTATTGGCACCTTGCCCAATATTGCTAAGTAATGGCTAATTGGCTGTTTCTGTCTGCTGTTGGGGGGTTTTTTTTTAGGAAAAATGTTTATAGCAGAGTTATAAAATCTGTATTTTCTTTCTTTGCACATCCCCGTGTAATATATAAATGACATCGTAGCTGTGCACAGCTGGGAGCCTTTCTCGGGGACAGAGCTAATCGTATTCTCGGTTATTGGCGTCTGCATCCTATGCAGATATAAAACTCAAGGATACCAGAAAAAGGATTCTCTCTTCTACTACCAAGAAGGCTCTGGCTTTCTGTGATCCATAAAGGCAACCTTGAGCTAATAGAAAGTCATAAAGCCGGTAAAGGGATGTCAGGACAAGGTAAAAGCTGACTTTGCGTGGCTGCGGACATGGACTGAGCGAAGGAGAGGGTAGATTAATGGAGCTGTGCCTGACGGCGGCTGGGGGATGGATGGGGCAGGAGGGGAACTTGTCTGGGGTACGGCTGCTCACCCATAGCCAGGGGACAGAGGACAACCCCACTGCTGCTGTGGGCCGAGGATGCCCAGCAGAAGGTCACCCAGAGCCACTTCTGTCCCGGGGACAGATAGCCAGATCAGTTTGCAGAAGAACCTCACGTCTGGGGAGTTACGAACATCCCAGAATCCCGCAAACATAACGAAATTTATCATATCCCTAACTGAAGACTTGTTGGCCATGTCTAAGATCTAGCTATTAATAATAAATTCAGCAGCTGTAAAATAGAAAGACTAAGCCTTGTGGGAAAAATACAGAGAAGCAGTGGTTCCAATAAATTAATAATGAATGGCAATTTGCTAATTATTCATGGCTAAGTCCTCTGCATCATCCAAATGCGTTGTTTTTTGTGGGTAAGCGTTATGAAGTACGTGGTCCTCCCAGAGCACCCGCGTGAGGAGTGTTTGTTGGACAGTCCCATCCTGCCATCTATGGGCCTAATAGATCAGACGTTTAGCACTGCTTATGCTGGCTTTTCCCAGAATTTCTGCTACTGAAGAAGAAGAATAATGTCGTCCTTTCCTGTAAATAAAGCACGGATTTGCTGATTCATTAAACCCAGGAGATGAGGCTTTACAGTGTGTACCCAGGGTAGGAGGTTCCATCTACAGGGGCGAGGAGCCAACGGGGAACGGAACAGCCCTTTTTTAATTAAGCAGATTTCGCTTTTAAATAAGCACAATTTTAATTCAAGACAAAAGGCATTTTCGTACAAACAAATTTGCAAGGCCGTTGCGAGGGGAGGGGAGTTATCATTAACCGTTGGCACCAAGGTAGGTTTATTCAACCGTTTTTCTCAAGCAGCCTGCACTGAGATGGTCTCTATTGCTGCTAAAGCAGCAACGTCCTTACCAAGATGTCTCCCATCCTTGCGCTCTCCTGGCCAGGAGCCACAGTTGGTAGTGCATTTCTTGCTTTCTCTTTATCAAAGCTGAGTCGCGGCAGAAGGTTTTTCCTGCCTTTCATGGATGAGGATAAAGGCGGAGCCGTTGCTCAGTCCGTGCTCCCCGCAGCAGGACGTGGGGTGAGCTGCTGCCACCGCAAGCCCCTGATGAGCTGCTGGAGATCCTGGGCCAGGCACGGGGCTCAGCTCTGCTCCGTGGCACTGGAAATCCGGGCTGTGTAAGTCAGGTTGCAGGTGCATTGTTTCAGAACCTGGCTCGGCCAGGGGTGTAACGACAACCCCGTGCCTCTGCGAGCCTGTCCTCATCTCCTCTGCCTGAGCACTTGTTAAATTAGGGCAGGAAACTGAGTGCTTGTTGAAATCCTGCGTTTCTAATCTGCGTGTAGATTTAATCTATACATCCATAGAAACTATAAATCTACTTAAGAGACTGTTCATAGGGGCATTAAATTCACTGCTGCCTGTGTGATCTCTGTGTGTCCCCTGAAGATACGTCATCCGCAAAAGCCTGGATTCATGTAAGCCATCACCTTGCAAAAGATGCAAATAATCACTGCTTCTCTAGTAGATATGTGTGTGTTTACTCTTAAGTAAAGGTATTATTTTTATTTTCTAAAGAGCACCTCCTGTACACTCCCTAATATTTTTAGGAATGCTATAAATAACTTGTCTGGTAAGTGGTACCTCTCTTAAGAAACCTTGCAGTACAGAGGAAGCATCCATGTCCCTTACTAACAGCTGCCAAAGAAATTACTTCCTTTAAATGGCCGGGTATGTGATCCACAGGTGTCACTGACATTCAGGTTTATACAGAAATCTTAGATATATTGTCAGTAATTACTCAAAAACATAAATAATTGTGAAGAGCTGCAGAAAAGGTCAACAGTGACATTTGGAAGGAGAAGGAGCATAGCAAGGTGTATGAGAGACGTGGTAGTATTTTCTGTGTTAATTTAATTGCTGCAGCTAAACAGAACTACTTTATTGAATAAGCATCCAACTGTGAACTTATGGTTAGTGCAACATGCTTATAATCTTGTCTCAAACATTTCTACATGCTAGGAAGCGCCAGACCGTGCCCTCAGTTTATAGGTGTTGATTGCGTCGTGTCCTGGTTCCTACATAAAGATTCCCAATTAAACTGCTGTATTAATATTTTTAATGCATTGGGTATCGTGTCTGAAATGCAAAAAAAATTAATATTCTTCCAAAAATTTAAATTAACTCATTGTAAATTGTACATAACGTGTAATAACATGCATGTTCCTTGGTGGCACTATGTATAATTGGTGTAGCGTTGGCTACGTCTACTGGAACATCAAAGGCCCAGAGGTATCGAGGGTATCTGCAGGGTGGTATAATGGCCTCGCCGTGACGCATCTTCTAAATAAGGGGACAGGCAACCATTTCCCATGGTCATTTCCTGCTGTGCCAAATCATGAAAGTCAAAGAAAAACTAGGCTTAAGGGGACTTCAGAGATCATCTCGGTCGTCTGACCGAGGGCCGGCTCACAGTGCCAGTCGTCGTTCCTGGCAGCTGTTGGACCTGCTCCCCTCAATCCACGGTGACCCATCGTGGTCAGCTTGCAGCCATCCTTCTTTCTCACATTAGCAACTCTTCCTTCATATTTAAACCAGACTTTTTCTTACTGCAGCTGAAGCCTGTTAACCACCCGCCATAGTCACCATGGGAAGAATAGCGAGCAGGGTTTCTCAGGAGTAAGAAGAAATGAGATCTGGGCAGAGGCAGGGAAGGGCAGTACCATGGCAAAATAACTGTCTCCAAGTTCATAAAAGCCTCTCCTGAAATGAGCAACGGAATGATCCAAAATGAGTAACTTCAGGTACTGATAAACGCATCGGTTGCACTGTCATCGTCAGCAGTAGTGGTGACGGGGTGGCCAAGCCCGCTGCTGGGACAGGTGCCCTTCCATCACCATTTTGCAATGATAATTTAACATTGTCTGATGCCTGGGCTGCAGTTATATTCCTAAAGTGACTCTTCTTAACCCTTAAAGGTTTCTATGTGCCCTTACTCCTCCGGCTTTAGCAAGCTTTAGTTTCTTTTCCCTTTTTTTCCTTTTCTTTTCTTTTTTTCCTTTTTTTTTTTTTCCCCCAAACACATCTGGGAGCTGGGATGTGAACTTCTCAAACTCAGCCTCTCTGGAGCCGTATTTAGAGCAAAGGGGCCGCGCCGTGCAGCTGTGCTGCAGGGGTCCGGTGGCCGCGGCTGCGCTGCTGGGGTTAGCGGTGCCGCGGGTCCGTCTGCGGGGCACGCGGTTCGACGTGCTCCCCCCCGCCAGGTGCGCGGCCCCGGCTGCAGCCCAAGACCTCCTGCAGGGTGAGCGCTTGTTATTCTGCCCGCGATAACGTTCTCCTGACGCAGACAAGGTCTGGGCTGCATCGCTGGCCGTGTTCACCTCTCCGTGGCCCGGAACTGCGGACCTCCCGCAGGAGTCGTCCCCTACCATCCGGGCTGCCTGGGGGCCCTGCAAGGCTGGCGCTGCTGCAGGTGGTCCCTATTATCAGTAATTTAGCTCTTAGTGATCGTACAGAGACTGCTTGGGTCGCCTTCTGTTCATATAGTTTGGTGTCGTTGTTAAACTCGGCAGTTTCATTTTATTGACTGAGAAATCATATTTTAGTGTATTTGGATATGTGACAGGTTTCTGCTAAGTTTTAGCTCGATAGCTCTGCCTGGCCTACCGAATTTGACATTTCTAGAAAGAAATTTATTCTCCAGGGAAATTCCCTTTGTGTCCACAGTTTCAGCTGTTGTCCAATTACCTAAGAAAGATTTTACTATTTTATCTCTCAAATACTGGCCTACAAAGCAAATCAAACTTAGATTTGCATAGCTCTGTGTTATGTCACAGCCAGGTGGGCTGGTCTGCACCAAAAAAAAAGAAAAAAAAAATTATATAGATATATCTATATACATATAAAAATTTAAATTAAAATTCCTGTACTCATTAGGAGTCTCTTCAAAGACTGCTGCAGTCAGTCAAAAAACGTTTATTGATTTAATAAGGTTTGGATCAAGGCCAAAGTCTCCTGTAGACATCACTGTGCGGAGAACTGGTGCCAGGGACCTAATTTTTCACTGGGGACGTCCCGCCCGGCCCTGCCCCCGGGGCTGCAGCCATTGCCCTCATCGGCTCATCCAGCTCCCGCTGAGCGTGCAGGGAAGGTCTCTTCCTCCACCTCTCGGGAGGGGTGATGGACAGGGAGCACATTTGAAATCCATCCTGGGAACTGCCAAATCCTTTGTAAAGGGGTGGTCACACGTCTGAGCCGTCATGCTTTCTTATGGCTTCTGGCCTGCTGCGAGGGACATCCAGGTCCACACCTGTAGGGTTTCATGTTAAACCCTTTACAAAGCCAAGCCAAATCTTTGTGTGATGCCTTGTCCCATCTGGAAGCTCATAACATCCGTGGTCTACCTCTTCTGTTACAGACTGAAGGCGATTTTGCCTTTTTTTTTTTTTTTTCCCCCTCTGTGTATGCTCTGTCTTCACTGGCGGGTGTTCTGGTCTAAGTCCTCGGTTTTGCTTTTCAAATCCAAGTTGGCCTAATAGGACCAGGTGCTGCAGGAGAGGTGATCCATCATGGAAAGGACCTGTCCTGGGGATGGAGACTGGGACAGACAGATCAGCGTGTTGAAATTCAGAGAATTAGAGAGGCAGGGTTATAAATCTGGGAGTCAGTTCCTCGGGGACCTTTCTCAAAGATCAAGGTGTATTCATCCAGGGCATTTTAATTGAGTGATCATGTCCCCAGTGGAAAACAACTGTCTGAACACTTTCAACCATCCCCAATGGGATTCGCAGGCAAGGTCAAAACCTTTCTTCTCTCCCCGTTCTCGCACAGGGTGAAATGCAGACGTACGGTGCAGCTGAAGAGTGCACAAGTAAAACAGAGTTTTCTTTACATCACAAGTACACCTGGGGGACTAATTTCGTAAGATATTGCTGAGACAAGGAGCCCAGCAGAGTTAAAAACTCAGCACCTTAAATTCATATATTCATACAGAATAAGATAAATGGCCAAATCCTCCATTTATGTAAGTCGTAATAATTCTGTTAGATGTTGGGTTGGAGATAATTCCATATGGATGCCGACTACTGCTCCAGGTAACAATTACTGAGAGTTAAGGAGAAATTTTCTCTAAATCTGTTTTCCAGCTTGAGCTTTATTCTGAATTATATGACAATAACTGACTGAGATGGGACGAGGTAGAAATAACCCGTCTGAGCAAGGCCAATAACATGTGTTTCTCCTTGACATTTAGTAGAAACTTTAAAAGCCTGAGAGTGTATCTGTGTTTGAGGAAAAGGAAAAAACCAAACAAAACCCCCAGTGATCTTTGCTATGGATCCTTACCGAAGTTGCCTTTACGTTTTATTACATTTGTGTTTATATTCTCAAATTGTGCAATTATAACCATAGCTAACAATGTTTAGACACATATTCTTACTGAACTGGATAAATCAGAGAGGTCGAAGCATGTCTAGAAGCATGTCTAAATGTTCATCTTAGGTATCCGTTAATCATGATGATTAAAACATTCAAGGTCATCTGTGGCATTTACAGCGCGCTGCTGAAGGCAGCAGCTGCCTCTGCCCCAACCGGGGCAAGGAGCACCGACGGCCAGAGCTCTTCTAATAGAATCACAGAGTCGTTTAGGTTGGAAAAGACCTTTAAGATCATCAAGTCCAACCATTAACCCAGCACTGCCAAGCCCACCACTACACCATGTCCCTCAGCACCACATCTACAAGGCTTTTCAGTACCTCCAGGGATGGGGACTCAACCCCTTCCCTGGGCAGCCTGTTCCAGTGCTGGACAACCCTTTCAGTGAAGAAAAATTTCCTCATATCCAGTCTAAACCTCCCCTGGCGCAACTTGAGGCCATTTCCTCTCGTCCTATCCCTTGTTACCTGGGAGAAGAGACCGACCCCACCTCTCTACCCCCTCCTTTCAGGCAGCTGTAGAGAGCGATGAGGTCTCCCCTCAGCCTCCTTTTCTCCAGGCTGAACAACCCCAGGGCCCTCAGCCGCTCCCCATCAGCCTTGTGCTCCAGACCCTTCCCCAGCTCCGTTGCCCTTCTCTGGACACGCTCCAGCACCTTAATGAACTTGTGAACCTTCCTGAACTTGTGGGTTTTTTTTCAAGAGGTAGAAAACCTTGGAGTAAATTAACTTTTGAGAAAAATTGAAAATCCAAAGAATAGCCTGCATAACAAATGGGATGAAAAATAGAAGTACTAAAATGTAATGATATAAATATATTTTACAACTCAATCTGGAATACAGACCTCAGCCTTAGCCTCAAAAGTTTTGTAGAATGGGGGTTGGTTCCTAAAGCGGAGATAGGAAACGGGATGAAGAAATTCCCATGTCAAGAGATTAAAGATGATTACTGTCTATCTGCTAAAGGAAAAGAGGCTTATTGAATATTGGCTAGTCTAGAGAAGGTGTATTAGGAAGTTTTCTCATAAAACAAGCCCAAGAGAGCTTTCACTTACACTAATCAGTGGCAAATTTTAAACTTAATGCAAAGCACTTCTTCATTAAAATATTATTAAGTGTGGAACTTATTTTCATAACAAGTTGTTGAGACCAAAGCTCAAGGAGCTTTAAAAGGGAATTAGCTATTGATCACAGATATCAAGAATTTTCATGAACATCACAGAATAGATTTTTAAACCCAAGACTTAAGTATTTAAGCGAATAGTCTGACAGGTTGGAAAATGCCATGACCGAGATAATTTACCAAATAAATTCTAGGTTATTTAACAAAAGCAGTTGCTTGAAACCAAACAATGTTTATCTGAAAAACATGTGTGTTTCTATCATGTCAAGTGTCCTCTAATTTAGAGATTACTAAAAAAAAAATAGATAGAGATGATCTCCCCAGCTTCTATTTATATTTTCCCGAGAGCTGCTGTATGTTCCTAAGCATCTGAACAGTTTGTGAGCTGAAGAAAACTAGAAAGAAAAAAATTCTTTTTTTTTTTGCTGCAAGAAAGCTAAAAATAGATTCAGACATTTGAAACTATGAGCTTTTTCAGTGAGCCCACACTATAAACACTAATTAACCTCTGTACTGAATCACATAAGTAACAAAATGCTGAGGTATTTCAATAAACATCTAAAATAGAGAACTGAATTGATGTTACCCATATTTCCACCTACAGGTTTATATGTTGAGATTTTGACTCGGTTTTAAATAATAAATTGAGAAGAAATGCTTAGTCTTCTCAGGGCTTTTCCAAACCTCAGGTGAAAAACATTGGCATCAGATGCTTAGATATTGCTTGCAATATTAGAAATACTTTGTGAAAAAGACCTTTTGTCTTTTTCAAGACTTTTGTGAAAAAGACTTTTGTGAAAAAGATTTTTTTTTCCAAGCATTTATCACAAGTAACAAAGCTGATTCCTTGACTTTAAAATGCTCTGCTACAAAGCATCGACAACAGTAATCTGAATTTTACTGTACAGTAAGATGCTGTTACTGTTGTAGACCTTCTCTTATAAATTGATCTGTAAAAAGATATTCCGATTTTTAGACTAGGCGCTATTTAGATTTCACGAACTTTATTCAAAGAGAAAACGCAAACCTGAGAACTGTATCATTTAAATTCTGTTAATTTACTCAATTAAAATACTATTCCGAGAGAAAGAACAAAACATTTCGTTTTAAATTATTGGGGAAGCGAGGGAGAAAGCGACAAATCTCATGAAGTAACCACACCGTAAACTAAGGCACGTCATAATGTAGCAGTGATGTACGGCTTTTATTTATTTAGCCAATAAAACGTACATCTGGTACCAGCCCCTTGTCTTCCCCAGCGCTACTGCTGAGCCTTCCACAGCGCTGCCAGGGTATGAGCAAACGTCTGCCGGGCTGGGGGAACTGACGCTGGAGTAAGCATCCAACAATGTCTTCTCTAAATCAATAGAGACTTTGATGGTTTTACAGCTACAATTTTACAGCTAAAGGTAGTTCTGTGCAGTTCTTGGTCTTCTTCAGCGAGGTGCGTTTCTTCATCTTCTTCACCTTTCTTCTTAAGCTAGAGTTGAGTTTAAAAAAATGGATTCCTGCTATTATCAGAGCAGTATACTGTATAAAGTACGACTGTTTTAAAATGGTACTTTTAATTAATGACTAAGCGGTTGACATTTTGAAGCAAAACAGCCCTTTTTTGCAAAATAACAACATGCTTTCCCTGAAAGCAGATTTCTAAATTAGGATGCAATGTGAAAAAAGGATTAAAGTTTCCCTGCGCTACTTGTCATCATCCTGTCTGAATTTCAGTATGTCACCCATCAGACACATGGTTCTCCTACTCAAGAAATTTTGCAGCCGGTCCATTTTTGTTTGCAAATGAAAGGCTTATCCTTCACCTTTCAGCACTTCCTCTCAACCAGCAGTTGCTGAAACTGCTCCTGGGCTCTGTAAATATTGTTCCGCAGTTCAGCGTGCAGCCTGAGCAGGGAGATCATCGTGTTCAGGACACGCAAGTGTCAACACAAGTGAGAAAGGTAGTCCAGCTCTTTACGGTCTTTGTTAATAGTTGTTATATAAAATACCCTACAAAATTTGCATTACTTTAAATAAAATTCCCAGTCCAGGCACTGGAACCATCACTCCCCCATTTATAAAAAGTTTTTCCTAGAGTGCCTGGGACTTTTCTTGAACATGAGAATATTTTCTCGCCTTTTCTCTTAGCACATCTGTAGTTCCTGACGCTGTCGTTTTGCAAGGAGGAGAGTGAGGAGGAAGGTGGCGTGTCTGACCTCGTGTCCTCGGTCTGACGCCAGCCGGGGCCGCGGCCGCCCCGGCACAGCGGAGCAGGAAGGAGCTGTGGCTGCAGCTCATTACCGAGCTGCTAACGACTCTTAATTTTTGCTCAGTTTTCCCAGGGTTTTGGAACTGGTGCCCGACTGTGATGCTGCACGTGATGACAGAGTGAAAGGAAATTGTCCTTGAATAAACATTTGCGCAATACCGGCGGAGCAAAGCAAAGGCTGGGAGAGGGTTGTTTCTACGCGTAAATCAACGCGACAAAGCGCCGCTTGGGAAAATAACTGCCTAGGCTAGGGGATGAAGCTGGACCAAAAATTGAATGGGTATGAATTTGTCATGCATAAATCCAGGCTGAGAGAGGAGGATTCTAACCCTTAAAACAGCGGGGTTCTGCAACAGTCTTCAGTAGAGAGCGGTGGGGCAAGCAACCGAAATCATTTCGACAATGAAGTTTAGTGAGTTTATGAAAAGGTTTGTCCTCGGTGCTAAAGAAATGACCCGAAAGCCTCAGGTCTGCTCTGTGCAAAAAAAGTCAAAAAAGAAGATGCAGCTCTTGAGTACAATTCCCTTTCTGCTGTTCCAGTTAACGCCTTACTGCAAAGCTAAACAAAGCCCAGTTTCACCCAGGGATTTAGTGCTGCTCTGATTTTCTTATCCTGTTCAACAAGCGGGGTACGTGGTCAGCATAAACGAAAACAATTGGCCTGGGTCTAACTCTACCTAGTGCCCTCTTTCTAGCTACTCACGTTTCCAGGTTTCTTTAAGGAGATTTTTATTGGTTTGCATTCAAGAAAAGAAGTCACAGAATCACAGAATCACAGAATCATATAGGTTGGAAAAGACCTTTAAGGTCATCGAGTCCAACCATAAACCTAACACTGCCAAAAACCACCACTACACCATGTCTCTAAGCACCTCATCCAAACGTCCTTTAAATACCTCCAGGGATGGAAGTCCAGTTTGACTTTTTGCAGATGAAGAGTTATTTCACGTTCAAGACGTTAGAAGTAGCCAGTTTGTTGTGCGTGTTATTAAAGCAGCGAAAGGACGATGTGGCGAGGGTCGGTGTAGGCTGGGCGCTCGGTGCTGAGGAGGGGCTGCAAGAGGAGTTGGGGCCAGTCCAGCGTTATCTCAGCAAGGTTTAGGTGGATTTGGTATCCAAAAGAATGGAGAAGCCTTTTCCATTTACAGAAATAATATGTTTAGGTTTTGCATGCTAATAGTATGTTTATAATACGCTAATAGTAGTTCATCTGTGCAACGAGATTCTAAGCTGCAGCATGGCACTTACCCGGAGGGGTTGTGCTGATCTGCGTTAGAAGCAGCAGCCGAAGAGCAGCTCTACCTCTGACCTTGGCAGGGAGTCCTCCTTGGTTTGGGTGTAATCATGAGGCAGGATCCTGATATGTAAATAACAGGTAATCTAATATTTTCAATTTCACTACCTTGACCACAAAAAAGTCGCCAGGTCTGACAACAGCTATCGCAGGCTGATATATCTGAGTCCCTTGCAGGAGATGACAAGCCAATCCTTTGAGGAGCCCGTGTTGTTGTTTATTTTAAACCGTTGACGTGTGTGCTTGGATCCTCTGTTTTCTTGTAGGCTGTTTGCAGCAGACTTCTGTTCCTTGGTCTCGGCTTTTAATGGCTCCCCAGGCAATAAATGCATTTCTTTCCTCTGAGTGTTTGCACGATGACTTGTTCTATAGATTAGCCAGGCACTGTTCGTCTCATGTTCCACCTATTTTCTAGTACCAAATGAAAAACAGTTGTACTTCTCTATGCCTCCTTTGTAACTGGAATAATCCACGTTAATGTTCACCGCTGTATTCCTCTCCTTTTTTTCTCTGACTTGTAGCATTATGTGGTTCTCTATTTCTCTTGGAAAGTTTGAAGTCAAATCCTACAATGTGCTCCTTCTTAAACTCTGGATAGGGAGTGCAGCCATAACTCCAGCTTAATTAAGTCTCCTTTTACAGAAATTGTAGATGTTTTATGAATTTCATCGTGACACTGGCGCGTTTCACCATGTAATTTATAGAGATTTGTAATGATTCATTTGATAGGCATTGTCTGTGGATTTCAGTTCATCAGGGATCAGTAGAACTATAATTACACAGTAATTATTAAATAACTTATTCACAAATTGCTGTGCCAGTGAAAGCAAATATCAGAGCACTTGAACAGCGTCTAGTTCTTCTAAGCATGCGTTATATACGTCCAAGGATTGCAGAGCTGGGGGTGCTTACTCTAAACACGGTAGGAATGCACAGATCGGGCAAGAATGTCTATAAATGAGAATGAGACTTTTATTCCGGAAAGAGCTGCCTGTGCCTGTATTCCCAGAGCTGCAAGCAGCAGAAGGCGACTTTCACCTGGGAAACCGAGGGGAGGTTAACCGGAGGTGGGGAGGTCGGGAACCCCGCTGCCCCTGGTTAGAGAGAGCATCTCCCAGGGCTGGCGCAGGGCGTGAGGGACCCTGGCTGCACAGGTACTATCTGCCGGCCTATATATCGACTACAAACGCGAGCAGTTTGGTTGCCACGAACTCTTCCCAGTCAGCTCCCTCTGGCCAAGTTGCCGCTCTGTCGTAACTCAGGCGGGTTCTCCTGTTTTCTGATAACGGGGACGAGGAGCTGCTCAGCCGCCTGCTGCTGCGGAGACTTTTCCTTAGCCCGAGGCTGCTCTGTGTCCCCGTGGGACGGGGAGGTCCCGGACCCCGGTCACCGCTCTGAGTCGGCGAGAGGGGAGCGGGCAGAAACGTGGCTCTCGTGTGCCAGGACTTGCACCCTTACGGGTGGACTCCCTGCCTGACCCCAAGTTAACAATATTTATTCAGAAATCGTGCTCTGCTCCAGTGAAATGAACTACTCGTGTTAGCCAAAGCATAAATGCATGATGCAGTTTTAGTACGCGTACGGCTGAGCGATACCTCTGACTGCACCAGAATAGTGTAACTAGCATTTCTGCATGTGCAGAGCTTTATTAAAAAAACAGCTTTATCATATAAGTATAATTTAGCGTGGCAAGATATCTCATGGAAAAAACTGGGAAAAAATAGAATTACTCTTGCTGGTTACGGAGAACAACATTTTATAGTGTTTCTGCCCCACAGATCTTTTACACAGCCCAGAGCAAACACGCGTGTGTCAGAGCAAATGCTGCCAGGCACACTGATGGAAGGTCTCAGATACCGAGGTCAGCCGTCTCTCCTATAGATTGCACGCAGCTTCCGTCGCGTGCCAGAAAAAACCCAGTCTACCTCTTTTCAACATCCGGGTAAGGTGCAGTCAGCCAGCAAGCAGCAGCATTTCTCTGTGTCACTCGGTCTTTCCAAGAGAAGCCGAAGCGTGGCTTAAGGATGTGCCCCAGCCTTGCGCGGGAGGAGCGACAACGCAGGGCCCTGGCAGAGGGTGCAACCGGGCTGCGGGGCTGGGTGGGGAGGAAGGGGCCTGCCCGAGGATTCCCCTGCATCCAGGCTATTTTTATTGCAGTTGTGCACATTCAGAAGTGGGAGAAAAGTAACAAACCCGCCCGTTACCGCGAACCTGGCAAACGCATTTGTTTAAAAGTACTAGTACTTTTAGTACCACGGGAAAGAGGTAGTGCGGTGGCATGCGTCGCGTTGCATCTCTAATGTATATTTTGCCTTATTTACTTTCAGAAATATACCAACAGTTGTGCAGATTTAAAGAATGACCTCTGAGAACACGAATATAATTATTGGGAGTCAGAGCAATGCTAATCATATGTTTCTGAACAGCAAAAATGCTAACAGATTTCTAGATCTACATTATTCATGAGCTTCCTATTTATACATATGAATGAAAGACCAGGCTAAAAGGATGCGGACTACTTTGTCACTTTTTCTTCATTTTGTTATGGTCTCAGCAGCTGTAAAAATCGTTAAAGCAGCAGTTTTATCTGGAAAAATCTGAAATAGGAAATAAGGACTAATAAGCAAATGTTGTTTATCCTTTATAATACTACAACGTTTTTATTTAGTTGTTCAAGTTATATTTCATGTAACTTCTGTGATGTAGACGTAATTAAAATGTGGATAGGAAATAGGAATTCAGTAGGTTTCTCTATTTGCTTCCCCCTGGTGTTGTTGCCTAAGGCGCAGAGAGCGCAGAGGTGACACGGCACCAGGAAAGGGGCAGCCTCGTTAGCAGCCTCATTAGACCTTTGACATCCACAGAAGGTGACGTTCAGCGTGGCACCCCTGACAGCTGGGTTGTCTGTCTGTCTGTTTCTTTGTCCATTCCGCAATTCAGTTATGCAGCGCCGTTCTATAAACTTGGTTTAGAAGAGCAAGAGGCTGGGAAGGGTTGATTAAGTGTTTAGAGATCAGTTTCAGAAAACTCCTAAAACGTTCTTTTTTTCTCTTTCATGAATAGAGCCATTCCTTTCCCCCCATTCATTTTAATTAAAACCACGCAATTTATTTTAAGGCTTTTTCTTTCATGAGACTCTCCGTGACTGGTGGCTACGCGCTGATTGATCATCCCTCGACTTTCGGGTGCGTCGCATAGAGGGGACCGTGGCACATGCTCACGTTTACGGATCGAGGGGCAAACCACGACATACAAGGTGAAGTGGGTGGTCAGGCAACACAGGGACAGGTTAGATTACAACAGGAAGCTTTCAAAAAATTTCCCTTAACTGATCACGGTTAAAACAACGGCTGCTTCTTTTCCTTATTGGCAGACAGTCCGCCGCGGGTCTGGCTGCGGCCGCTCATTGAGAAATTGAGATGCTTCAAGTGTGCAGGGGAAGGGAATGTCATAAATCGTATCCTCAATGGTGCTTTTCTGATAGAAGTCATAGGAGAAAAAATTGTAAACCATGCGGAAGACTTCATAAATGCGGGTCCTCAACAGAGATTGCAAATCGGTTGTGCCTTTTATTATGTTTTATTTTTGATAATACTCAGCAGTGTCTTGTAACTGGATACACGGCGCTGAGAGGAACGCTTTTCGATTTGACATCAAACAAGCCCTACTGATGTATATCTTCTTAGATTGCAAAAGCGCTGTCTGAGGTTTTCTTCGTTTGCAAAAGTTATTGTTATATTCCATAAACTGCAATGGCTGTCCCTAGGCTAGAAACGCAATGCTTTAGAAATCCTTCTTTGCATCTGAAGGGGCCTCAGTTTCTTGGGGAAAAAACCATCCGTGTGGGGCTTTAGGCAGAGGAAGCAGTGCGTCCCTGACGCTGGGGTGGCCGGACCGTTTTGAACTCCGCGGCGTCTCAGCAGAAGAGCGGAGCTCCTCGCTGCCCAGCAGCTGCTGGTCCCCTTCCCTTCTCTTTAACCCAGAGCATCGCTTCTCTCTCGGGCGACGTGTTGGCTGCCATCCATCTCCTCCACGGCCAGCGGTCACTCCGAAGGCTGCAGGCAGCCCTAAACACCCGGGACGTGCGTGGGACTCGCCAGCACCGAGTATTTCTACCCGGTTTTGGCGTTCTTTGCCTTTTCTTGGTTTCTCTCTACACGTAACCTTCGCCATCTCCAAACCACCAGTAACCGTATTTTCTTTGCAATTAATGAATGAATGCTTTTTGCTATCCCGACGTAAGTGATAGCTTTGCGTGGTTTGTTTTACGTTTTTCTCTTGGACTTGCTTTGCGGGAGTTTCTTCAGCCACGCGTTGCGTGGGACTGTTGAATTCTGCAAGTGCTGAGGTCCATTATGAAATCTGTAAAGATTTCATTGTTCAAATTTATTTTTCAAATCTGAAAAATGTCATTATTCATTTGTTCAAATTTATTTTTGTTCCTTGAAATTTGTTGCGCTTTACTTTTTCATTTTTGAATAGTTTAGTGCTTGTAAATACTAGTGCAAAGATGTACTAGTGATGGGACCTTAAACTAGTGGGTATATTTTTGGGATACTCAAAAAGTAGACTTCAATATGAATGGGTGCTTTTGCCAAAATCCCTTTGCTCAGGAAAAATTTCCCTGATTTATTCATTTCCTCAAAATACAGGCATTCCTGCGCAAGGTGAAGCCTTGAGCGTATATCAACGTGCTATAGATGTGAAATTGTTGTGATAGCGGGGACGGAAACTGCATGCTCTTACTGGCAAGAATATTAAATGTGTGACCTTTATTTTAAGTATTATTTTGAATGTTTTTAATGGAAATATAATTTGTGCTTGTTAGTGGTTCACACACACCCCCCCCCCCCCCCAAATAAATTAAATTTAAAACAGGTTTTTTTCGCACTATAAAATAGTTCTACCTACATAAAATATGATGATTCATTCTGGAACTTATTAAAAAATAAGTAAATAAACTTTAGTAGACTCCAGGCTTAAAACGATATGCTATTTTAGTATCTGTCTTTGATTTTTCTTAAGAAACTCAAATTCCATTAGAATTTTAAGTAAAACTTTAAATTCATCCCATTTCTTTCTGTGTGCCAGCTTAGAACACGTGCTGTGCTCAGGCCTGGTACTCCACAGAAATGGCTTTCAGCGAGCGCTCTTAAAACTTAGCTTTCATTGGACTTCTTTTACGAGAGTACGCTAAAAGGTGTCATTAACGTGGTTTTTTACAGGCTTAAAAATATTTAAATATTTATTGAAAAACTCCTGCTATCAGGCAAAACCAATCTCCTACTGTAGGCGTAGAGCGGTGAGGATTGCTGAAGGATGGAGTGAGTAAACTACCTGGCAATTTCAGGTCTCAAACTTCAAGTTAATAATTATTTATTTTTTTTAATGTCTCCTAGACATTGAGCTATTAAATACTTATCATCCTGTAATAAAAGACCAAACCATTTAAATAAAATAAACCATTACTAGGCAATTAAGGTGTGATAACTCAAACGTGTAGAAGAGCTCAAATTGTAATTGCAAAATATTAATGGTGAGTAAAAGACACAGAATAAATTAAGGTCATGTCTCTACCCAATCCACCTACAGTTTCTATCCAAAAGATTTATTATTAAATATGTTCTTGCATTTACCATTGTACTCAAGCAGTCTCTGGCTTACCTAGGCTTAAAGACCTGTATTTCAAAATAAATCATTAATCTTTAACAAAGCTAATAAAGCCCAGGGGAGATTAGATTAAATAAGCCTGGTTAATTATCAGAGGTCATAAATGAAAATAGTTATGGGGGGGGGGGGTTAATTAATGTGTTAGTATTTAATCGCCAGTTGTGTTTTGGACCAGTTATTGATTCCTCCAATACATGGGAAGTCTAAATATTATTACAGCAAAAGCCAACAATTCCACTGCTGCAGACTGAAATGAAACAAGCTTTGGGTATTCTCCTGTTCCAAAACGCTCTCCTCACGATCTGGAAGTGTGCTAGTCTGGTAGCGTCACGTTTTGACGCTTTCTCAGAGCTAGAAATCGCACTCTCATTCGATAAGATGTTACCGATATTGAAGAAGCACCTACCCCCATCCTATAATAAAATATCTCATAAAGTTGTGCTCTCTCTTACACGGTGTGTGTGAATGCCGTTCAATAGTAATTACGACTATCTAATCATACCTTTTCAAATAATTTGTATTTCTCTTAAGAAAAGTCAGGGGATTTTAAACCGAATATAAATAGGGAAACAGTTTAGAGTGTCGATGATTAATAACTGGACTGCAAAATACCAGAATAAACTAGAATAAAGTTAGAAGGAAAAAACTAGAATATATGACAGTGCTATGGTTTTGTCAAATGAAGTGTGTATCCTTTCCTGATTGTGTATCTGACTTCTCAGTCTTCCTAAGGGAATACTATCGAGCAGAATGGATTTCTATGCTCTTGTGTGTGTCATATCCTAAAACGAGATTTCAAGAAACACGAGCTTTTAGCTAAAGGCAACCTGAGTCTGTTCCAGTAGCCATTTCACACTTGGGATCAAAATACCTCAAGAATGGCAGAAACCAACGTTACAATGTTGAGGGATACAGAAAACAATTAAAACATTTCATCGTTTCTGTTCGCCATAGTTACTGTAAAATAGGTTAGACTTTCTGTCACTGTAATAGTGAGGAATACAAAGAATTAAATTATATCTCGGGCTTGCATAGCATTGCTTTGTATTCTGAAAAACAGAATTTGAGTGTGGCATATGGCTTTACTCATAGTAAGGAATATTTTTCATTTTTAAAAAGTGGTACCCTCCTAACAGTGTCAATTGCGCCAACCAAAAGAGTTTCATTTTGGACCAGCTGCAGAGCGATAAAATAAGCTCTCTTCGAAATAACAAACTGGGTTCATAGCTTTAACTCAAGACTTCTTCTGCAACGGTCCCAGTGATGGGCTGGTGCTGCGCTCGTGCTGGGAGGGGGCTCCAGAGAACTGGCAAAGAGCATCGTCATTTTTATATTGCTGAAGAATTATCCTCCCCTAATGGATCGAAATGCTCTTTACGGTGGCATTAACATGCACTGTGAGCGACAGACAAACGGTGTTCGCCGGCCCCCGCGTCAGCAGAAACGTGCTCCCACGTCTGCAGCTGCGGAGCGCGGGGAGGAGGTGGCTGCCGCGCGTCCGGGCAGGGATGCTGGTAAGTGGAAACAGAACTGTTACGCCGCTGCCCGCTCCCTGTCTTAATGTGGAGCGGTACGGGACTGGTTCTGCGTGGAGGAAGGTCTGTGGTTTGTGATTTGGGGTTTTTAAAGACCTTCATTTGCAGAGGATATCCTTACAGTCTTCGTACACTGGGAGAAAACATGTATTATATTTTAAGTATTGTTCATATGAAATTAATTACAATATTTAGAGCAGAACTGTGCTTCAGGAGCGATATCCGCAGAGACACTTTGTTTTCTGTTACCTTGAAGTAGATCATTTTTTCAGGGGAAAAACCATCTCAACAGATTAAGAATGCCAAGCGCTGAGTCCAGTTGCTTGACGTGTCTTGACATTTCAAATTTCTTATTAGAAAAACTAGTAAATTCGCTGTAGAAAATGCAGAGACAGAACCAGCAGATGAAGACTGAGGGGTCTGGCAAGGTCCCAGAAACGAGGAAGCTGTCAAAAGTTCCGTGTATTGTTTATGGATAACACACAGAGGGCTGACGTGGGGCCGCAGGGGAAGGAAGGGGCGTGGGAATAAGTAACGGGCACTCTTCTCTCTTCTCCTTGCGTTTGTGCCAGGACAGGGCACGGAAGAAAGAGCGAGGAGGACAAAGGCGTACATCTGGCGTGGTCCCATAGCGTTCCAGATTTCTCCGAACTTCACATTTTTTGTATCTTCACCGTTGACCTTTCCCTTCTTGGATTTAATATATCTCGAATAAAACTCCCACCAGTATGTGAGCTACGGCTCCAAGGGGGCTGCGTTAGAGACCCTCACCCGCAGCCCGGACTGCGACTGTGCTAGTGCTGTGCAAATAATAAACTAACTTGCAACACCAAAGAGGTCTCGGTTACTACATCTTCATTAAACACTGTGAGCAATTTTGGTTTTTAGCAAATTTATTTTTAATAATTTTTAAGCAAATTTTAATAATTTAAATATTTTTAAGATAAAGTTCATCTTAAACTTGCCGTGTGGGAAAACTCACAAAACTTGAGATTTTGGTAGTTTTTCTCTTCTTTCCTTCATCGGCAGACCCCTCTCTACGAGACTGCGATGTTTTGTAACTGGAAGCATCATGCACCAGTTTGGGATCTGTTACATTTCTGAACTCTTTTCACAGTCTGCAGTTTAATAGTGAAATTGTTCACGTTACTGAAGTAGTAAATTCCACAGGAGAAACTGTGTTCTGGAAAATACTGATCACGCTCGTCTTTGTGAGGTTCCATAACGCCTACGTTTCAATATAATTACACTGAGCTGTGCGTGTGAGTCGCTGTACTCTGTCCCCAGTGGCTGATGAACTCAGGTCTGCGGGCAGTGGACAGGGAAACGTGGCTTTGTTGGCAGCGAAGAGCGAGGGACTAGTCGTAACTCACGGAAAAGGATGTTTGAACTGAAGTATGCCAGTATAAGTAGTAACGATGCATCCGTCGCTATAACGTCTGTGCGATTTTAAATGGAAAGATATGAAAAATTTCTGGCACGTGTACCGTGGGAAGTTCTGTGTCCGCTTTTGGTCGCTGGTGGGTTCGGGAGATGGGATTAGGAGGTGGTGGGGTGCTTGCTTGGGGGTTGGTATGGTTTTTCTCTGCGAGTCAGAGGCTTGTCGGCTGGTTTTCTGCAGGCGACAGACTGAAACAACGCATTCTTTACTTTGCTGAGTTCTTCGTATTCTCTAGGGCAGAAAAGGTTGGGTTGTGCTATTAAGACGCTGGGACTGGGAGGACGCCTGGGTCAGTGAATCTAATCCCCTTATACCGCAGGCTGCTCCGTCGTGTAATCCCTTCCATAAACTAATCGAGTTTCCTCCTCGAAGGAGTTGGTTTTGCTTTGCACGAGCTCTGATGAGGAGGCAGCGTGAGGACAGCAAGGCTATAAAGGCTGCAGACCCACTTCAGATTTCTGAATGCATTCGCTCTCGGTATATACCCGTTTGTTCGTGCAAACAGGGGCTGATGAGTTACTCCATTCCTTAATCATATACTAGGAAATTTTCTAGGCAAATAATTACAAGTAATTGGCCTCTAGTAAACTAATAGCCAGGTTTTATTTACTTGCTTATTTTTACCTGCCTGTATCCTTTAATAGCTCCTTCCACCTCGTATTTTTCTAAAGCCTTGAATGCCACGAAGTTGTAGTTGTGTGTGCTTACCCTCCTTGAACATACCTTTAATCCTCAGTCCTGCTGTACCTGCTGTCCTCCCCTTCCCAGGAATTTACCGTTGTTTTGATAATTTTATGTGCAAACGTATTTAAATCCCTCTGAGCTGAGTATCCTGAGCTGACTGAATTTTGCTTTACCTTTGTTCTGGCAATTTCCATTTCTATTTTGTTATTCAGAATGCCGTCTTTTAAGCTTTTGCTAAAACTGAAGCCAAAAAAATATTTTGAGGTCCACGCTTAATTTCTCTACCCTACCTTTGCAGAGGTGCTTTCATTTTTCTTCAGGTATCTGTGGGGCTGAAGAGTGTTTTGCAGCAGGCTTGGGGTGGTTCCCTTTCCGAGGTGCCGCTCAGCTGGGCGTCTGGGCAACTCCCGCTTCAGCCCTGCCCGGCTGGGTTTCCCCGACATTGCTTCTTTATGGCCAATTCCTTTTGTTCCTCGTAATTTTCCTCCTTGTGCTGTGTAGCCTTTCACGGGTTGGTTTCCCATTTTGTTAAGAGGTTTTCTCTGCAAGCTTTTTTCTGCCTGGGATCAGAAAGGAATTTCTAGATACCATCTCTTTCCTTTTGGTAAAAGGCAATCTTAAATGTCCTTGACATTAAACTGCACCTCCTTGTCCCAGCTGTCTTCAGTAGCTTATGTTCTCCAAAGAGTTCTCTTTTGAGGATTAGAGTTGTAGTTGCAAGTCTGTGGGGTTTATTCTTCCACTTTATTTAAGCTCACTCAACTGCTGATTCTCTAATGCCAGATTATTTCCTGCAGTCAGCTCTAGCACACGCTCACCACCGCTAACCAAAACTGGCTTTAAAAGAACATTACCTTTTCTTTCTTCCTGTGACAGCGTGGTACAGATACCTGCACACCTTATCCCACATTTCCCCTTCCTTCACCTCCGCGAAGCTGGGCTGTTACAGCGAGACCTGCAGGCACACTCCTCTGTTTAAAAACTCTCTAGCTGTCTTTTTCAAAATCTGACTTTGCAGATAAAAAGATTTCCTTGTGTTGTCCCAAGAAGACTCTTCTCTACCTTTCTGAAAGTAATATTAACCCAGACAGTTTGTTTTACCCATGCTATCACCTCTGACTTCTCTGTGCTCCACCACGGTGCCGGTGTAGGACGCAGCACTCTTCGTGGGGTGCCTTCTGCCCTCTCCCACCCCGGTCCAGCCGCAGCTGCTACGCTGCATTGTGCTGCGGTCGGCCACGCTTGCCCCCTCCCAGGACTCTTTGCATTGCTTACAGGCAGTTCTGTTCTTTCTCCCTGGCCACGTTCGCCGTCAGGCTGTGATTTGTACCTCCCTTCTCCCGACAGCAGCCCTTAGCTGACTGCTGTCCTCAGCAGCTTTCATACTTCTTCCATGCACTTAATCCGTCTGCCATCAAATACTTTATTTGCTGTCCTGTCTACGTTTACTTTGTTTTCTTCCTCCTCCTACACGCAGTTACAAACATTCTTGAGCTTCTCTCAACCTTCCTCTCTTTCTTCTTAAAGCTGCCCCCGTCAGGGATGCAGCCTCGACCCCAGCGGTGGCTGTCACCCGTCCGGGGGTGCACCAACCCTGCTCCAAAAGTCGCTTCGTGACTTCCACAGATTTGCAGTGCGCGGCAGCACCTCTAAAATGACAGGACGGGGCCTTCTAACTCCAGACTCGCTTGTCCCAAACCATCGCTGTGAAGTTCTGCTTTCGATGGTGACATCTCTGGCAGCGTCCCCAAGCGTTCACCGTATGGTCGGTAGGGTGTTTGTGAAGAGCGCTGAACCTTAAAAGGCAGCAAAAGGTACGTTTGTACGCACTTTAGAGAAGAACTACACTGCCTGCTTTCATCAGCTTTTCCCCGAGCGTGCTACTCTGGTTTGGCTGAACCGTCCCGGCCCCTCTTCCCAGAGGAGTCTGGGCTCCTGGAGGGGCTGAGCTCTGCCGACTGCAGCGGCACGGTCGCTGCAGAAGCCCTGTTTGAGCATCCCTGCGGCCTCGCGGCACAGGAGAGATGCCCACCATGAGTTTTGACCTTCTCGCTTGTACATCCACCGGCTGGCTGAAGCTGATGGTGGGAATTTGCCCCCTTATCCCAAGCTGGCAGCAGCAGCCGGTCTGCAAGCGCAGCCGCGGGACTGAAAAGCAGGCAGCCTTCCCAGCCCGGCGGCGAGGACAAAGGCGGCTGCAGTCGGGCGAGTCATAAAGGAAGTGGGTTTGGGCATTCGCACGTTTAGACCTTGACAGAAATGACCGCTTTTCCGTGTATGTTTAGCAGCCAGTGATGCCATGCCAGTATCCCCATGCCCCGGATGCTCCTGTTTCTATCTTTTTAGTCCCAGCTGGAATTAAAGCTTGGATTTGCTTTAAAACGGCGAGATGCTGTTGGTTCACACCTGCCTCAGCAGAACAGGCAATTCTGAAGGGAACAGCAAGGATCCTGCGCGCAGCAATTCAGACGGCACCGAGTCTGTAAAGGGCAAACCAGGAGGTGGTGTGAACGCATCGCTTTTCCTCTGGTTTATGAAACAAATCTGAAAAGCTCTGCTCAAGGAGAATTCTCCACTGAAGTCACAGAAATGGCACCGAATATCACATTTTTCTATTATACTTTCATGGGGTTTTTTCCACAACCACCCTTGAAAATTTGAGCAGTCCTGATGTTGTAGGATTGGGGTCTCAGCAAAATGAAGTGCGGATGCTACCGCTCTTTCCTACACACCCCTGCCTGCCAGTGTTCCTAAGAAGTCATTAATATATTTTGATTTTAATGAACCAGCCTAGCGTGCTTATAGGGAAACCAGCTGGTTTTGTTTTCTCTCTACAGACCTGAACAATTTCATGAATAAAGATTTACAAAGAGTTTTAGAACTCGAAACTAGAAATATATCCATCTCTCCAATTCCTTGATCTAATAATATATTTTAAAATGAGATTTTTGCAAGAATAATACATGAGATTACCGCCTTCGCTTCCAGCCTCAGCGATGCTACGATTCTGTGACTTTATGCTACCTTAAGCATCTACAATTAAGTCTAGATCCAATGTTTCCAAAAGAGGCACAATCCTAGCAAAATCCCTGCTGGTTTGGGTATGGTATTTTGCCTTTTAATGAAAAATTGTACTCATTGAGTATGTTAATTTACTTGATTGTTGCAAAGAGTGTTGTTATTCTGCAGCAAGAGGAACCTTTTCCTTTATAGGAAGCCATAGCAACAAGAAGGATTGACTCCTAAATTCACAAGAAAAAGGTTCTGGTATTTTAGGGTGGCCAGAAAAATAACTTTTGTCGTAATCGTACAATGTATTTGAAGCAAAGCTGATAATTATACATGAGAAGCAGGATGTAATTTCTCAGAACATAAAGATTTGGAAGAAATTAAAGACTGCTAAATCAAATTATTAGAAAACTTATACAACAGTCATTAAGACACAAAATCAAGGAATTCTTTATAATTCTTTGGTTTTTCCGAGTCTCTTGTTTTAACACCATTTCCTTTTCTCCTGCTAAAGTCACGTTTGCTTTACGCAGGAGTACAACCTCATTTCACAGAGGAGGTGTTTTTTCTAGGCAGCTGGAACAGTTTTGTCATATTGCGCTTCCCTTGGTCCTCACCCTGAGCACAGGCAGTGCCCCTTGGCTGGGCCATCCCCCGACGGCAGACGGTGCCGCCCGCCAGGCTGCTCCCCGGCAGCTCTCGCAGGCTCCCCGCGCCACGGGACGCCTTCACTGCGCCTCCCTCCTAGGAGAGCGGAATCGGTGTCTTAAGCAAATTGATTCAAAACCCACGAACACATCGCTACGGCTGCTGCGCGGCTTCCTAATCCAGGCCAATGTAACAGAGCCCGTGCTTCTTTAAAAATTAGGAATTGCTGAAATCGATGTAGTTCATCGGTCTTCGCTGTGCGATCGTTATTTCTCTAGCTTTCTGTATTACATCTGTCAAATATACCGGGGCAAAAACCCTGTTTGCACCGCAATCAGTTAAGCTTTCGACTGAAGCACAACGCAAAGGCCGGAAGAATCCTCTACCATCGTTTATGTCCGTCGCTGACTTTGCGTCAGCCTTGCTGGAAGCAGCCAGCTCCTGCTGCCCTTCAGCCCCGCACCCGAGCACCACGGCCGGGCGCACAAACTGCTCGTCCCCTGGGACGCTCCTGGCTGGAGCAGGACGGAGAGCACCCTCATCTCCACCTCTCCTTTCCCACCGCCCAAATTGCCACGGTGGGAACCTGTGAGGGACATCCGGGGACTGACTGACGGATCCTCCCTCTCTCCATCGCCGCATACGTGAACTGCCCCTCTACAGGGGTAGGAAACCTCCATGCTAGACCCTTTTTATGTTAAAGGCTGCTCAAGATGTCACCGACCTTCATGGATTTTAAATTTCAAATAAAATTGTGAAGTTCGAGTAACACAATTGAAATTCCGTTTTATTTTTTAAATGTGATTTGAATTTATCAGCGACAATGATGTATTTGTCAAGATGTCAAATAAATATTTGTAAGATTGGAAACATTCATCTGTATTAGCAGAATTCTTAGCGTCAGTAATCTGATAAAGAAACTTCATAACTTTTTGTTTGGGAAAATATTTGTCTGTTATTTCACTTAGAATCATTTTTGCATCGTATTAACCTGAAAAGTAATCGTAGGGGGAAAAATGCGAAATTGGACGCGAGTGAAGAGTGTGTTCAGCTATTACCTGCACATCCATTGTTGTCAACTCGGCCACATTTTTTTTCATTAGTTTCTTGTTATAGTCAAGATATGGTCAATGATCTTTTGAGCTTGGTAATTTTGTTAAATCTTTTTTATTAAGAGTATTGAATTGCTACGTTGAGATGGTAGCTTGCTTCTGTGCGAGACTGATTGGGACTGGTATTTCATTTTGCATAGCACTATTCAAAGCTCATGAAAAGGCACAGAATAATGAATTTTAAAGTAAAATTATAATGAAAAGCCACAGGTGATTTTTTCATTAGGCTGAATGCTGGAGAATTGTGCTCTTCTCTTAACTTTTTCTGCTGTTTGTATTGGTTGCCCCAGGTGAAGTAAACATCTTCAAAATGTGTTTGATGGTTTTGATAAATGTTTTTTTCTGGAAAGACTTCAATAATTAAAAAGACATGCATTTTTAAAAGTTCACTAAAGCACAAAACTATTACTTAAAAACATTCTTTGTTCAAAATTGTTACCTTGACTTATATTCATCATAAGAAATTACCTTCAATGAAGTGAGCAAAACCCCCCTTTTCTAGGCAGGTTTCAGTAATTCCCAGGAGAAATGTTTTTGAGCTGGAGAACTCCAAGGGTGGCTTTGCCAAGGTGGCAAGCAAAAATTTTTGCATATTCGGAGTGCGATGGTCCCGATGTTGTATACTGGTGACACACGAATGACGTAGCTGCAAAAAGAAAGACACTGATGTATGGTTCATAGGCACAGAAGTCTGGTCGACTGCATGTTTGTCACAGGCCTGTAACGGCCAGCCCAATCTTTAAATAAAATTGTCGTGTCTGTTGCATGACTGTTTGCTGTCTCATTCTGTATTTGTCTTCCATGTGTGATTAACTCCCAAATGTTCTCTTTTTTTTTCCTTTTCCCTTTTTGTAGAAATTATTGAGCCTCCTACCTCTAGTCCTGTCTCAAGCCCAGGTCAGTATCCACATACATTCACCAAGTATGTTTGGGTACTTTTTCTCAGGGACTCGTAACTCATGCATTGCCATATCAATGACTGGAATTGATAACGGGCAGCTTTGTTGTGGTAGCGCTGGACTGTCTCCTTCCCGTCTTTGTGCATTCGTTGGTTTGTCTTCCCTCCAGGCTTCATGTGTTCTCCTCTTCTTAAATTTCCCCTTTGGAGAAAACCCCTCCCCGCATCTCTGTTTTCCTCCCATTCATTCTCTGCCCCAGGGCGACGCGGTGGACGTACGCAGGGCGATGCAGCCGCGCAGCGTAATTACTGTGTCTTCTCTTTGTGATGACCTGACTCTTCTCTGGTGTCGCTGTAAACACGAACGTTGGTTTGAGGCTTACAACTTTCTTGCTGTCTCATCACGGAATGACGGGTAGGATGGACCTAAGACCCTGTTGTGAGGTCCTCCTCGTTTTAGGGTGCCAGAAGGTGTTCCTGGAGAGCTGAAAAGCCTGCCCTTGTGCTTGGCAGGCAGTAAGAGGTCCTGACCATTCATGGCGATTCCCCGTCTTCGCGGGGGTTTCCCCTTGCTGCTCCCCAGCAGGACAGCCTCCGTGGAGCTGGTCAGCCTGGTGCAGGCTACCAAACGAGGGCTGCCCTGCCCAGAGCTCGTTAAAAGATGGCCTTAGGGCAGCCTGTGTCAATATTCCCAACCTCTCTCCAAAGGGTTTGGAAGGGGGAATTCGTGAGTCTCACGGGCCCTGCTCTATCCCACTGCTCTACGTTAAACACCTTCCCCGGCATGCAGTTACGGTGTCAGACGCAACAGGCTGATATTATTTCCGTGTGCGTAATACGGTAAGACGGGCAATGCTCAGCTCTCCTCCAAGGAGGAGTCTCAGAAGTGTTATCAGGATCATCTGGGAGACAAACACAAGTAGAATTTTCCTCTAGCAAAACCTACACATGAAGTATACTTTTATTTCCAAATTAAGATTCAAATATTAGAAAGACTACACCAGAAAGCCATAGCAATGGAGGTAACCTACTCCCCAGTTAAAAATGCAGATTAAACAGAGAGTTATGAAAGAAAAACTAGGCAGCAGACTGATCCACCCACCCTAAAACTTACAGGAGTAGAAAGACAAGTGTATAAATCTTCGGTGCTTTTAATTAAAGGGCTTAGGAAGGGCGGTCTCTGGTGTCCTCTGCAGAGACGCTCGCTGTGCACAGGCGCTGCCTGTCTGCCTTCCCGCGTGCCCTTCTTCAGCACCGAGTTTTCCAAAGCACTCTGTCTCTTTTATGTGCGGAGGATCTACCGCGTCTGCAGTGCAAAGCCGGTCAGGCAAGCGACTGAGCAATTTACCCGTGACCACCATTCATCACAAAACACAGCAGCAGAAGGAGTAGGAGGGGAGGGATGGACTTAACCTGCAAAAAGCTGATAGTGTTTGTAATAAAAGTTCCTATCCTTGTGATTTTTCACAGTTGCTTTGGACTACCAAGCAGTTGAAAATAAGCTAAGAAATTATTTTTATAGCTAACAGAAGCCAGGAAGAAGAAAAGAGTCGCAGATGATACGGCAATCATGCAAAGCAGTGATAGGAGAACCTCAGTCTATGTGCCGTTTAACGCTGGGTTTTGTAATTGGTTGAAAAGTCCCCTTAGGCTGATGCTGTTCCAAGCTCTCTTCAGGGAATGATGGTTTAAGCTGTGTGGTTACGGTTGGAATGGACTCTAGTAACGTTTTGGTCGTTAAACTCCATAGGTAAGCACTACACCACAGAAGCACAGTCTTTTCTCACTTTAAACAATTGATGTTCGAGTAATATAGCTTCGAGATGTGTTTGAATTCTCGCTGTCTGCAGAAATTTATGACAAACGAGCAAAATTATATGTATTTTGGGGGAGCAGGATGGAGACAGGGGAATGGAAATGAATAGCATCTTTTTATAACGATCCCTGCCTTAATTCTGAGGGCATGGTGTTAAATAGCGAGGTCTTTTTCCAAAGTACAGTATGAAATCGAGAATGTGAAAGCCTTTGAACACACCCGAGGAAAAATTTAGAAGAAGCTAAAGTTGCAATAGATATGAAACTACATGAGCCAATCCAAGTTTAAATGACTGAGGAAAGGACTCCGAGGTCAGTTTGCAGATGAAAAACAACATCTGTTCCCCTGAAAGACAACAGAAAGGGTTTTTTTAAAGAAAAGCTCTCAAAATGGATAAAAATTTAGGATTGAGTCCTTCCTCCTGGAAATCAGCACTGGCGTCAGCAGTGGTATTGCCATTGAAATGTTCTGTTTGCCTTACATAATTAAATAATGCTGTGATAGTCCCTCTACTTTTCTAATTTTAGTCTGGTAAATAGCTAGATAATACCATCACTATTGCTATGAAGTTATACAGCTGCAGAGGCAATTAAAAAGTTTCCAGAGTGTCAGAAACCGAGTCCCTCATGTGCTGCAGTATCCGCAGAGAAGACAGTAGGTTGGGCTGGGAGATCGTGGCAGAAAACCCAGTTTATTTGTCTGTAGCTGCTTAGGACAGTAAAATAAGATTTGTGACTTTGTTTAAAGTCAGCCCGGGAGGTTTTAGCCAACAGCACCCGTTGGATCTCTGTCCGTCTGCCCTGCTTTCCCTCATGCAATGACAGGAACACAAGATGTGGATAAACCTGTAGAAACTCATTGTTCCTCGTGTCTTGCATCAGTCAGAATACAGAGCATCAGCCTACTTCTTACTTAATCTGGGCGTTGCAGCTAGTTGGTTAATTACTCCTCTCATTTACAACTTCACTGCAGCTTCAATAGATGTTTTTCCTGGAGAAAGTTTGGCAAGCTGGAAGGAGACAGATCCTCCTCCACTGTTTCACTAATGAGCCAAAGGTTATGAAAAAACCCAAAACTGAGTCAATATTTAACTGCAGATAGATGAGGGAGAATTGCAGGCCAAGGATCTCCCATCAATCAAGGTAGATGACTGATGGGATGTTCAGCATTATCATCACTGGTAGAGTTTTCCAGGATCTTTCTTAAAGCCCAAACTAGGAAGTTACTTTTTGTAGAAAGTGAAGAATTTGTAGTAATCCTGAAGGTCTTGCAACTGCCTTCTGTTGAGATCTTAGTCCAGCTCTGAATACACAGTAATTATCCTATTCTCAAAACACCTTTGAAAAATATTTTTCACTGTTACTAGTGTGTATGAGTATATGCATATGTATTTTTGCATATGTAAAAGGAAAATGTCACCGGCATCTTAAGACGCTTAAACCTGGAGTTGCTACTGCCTCTGACTCCTACGGGTCACTTCTGTGCAACCTCTGTCAGCATTGAAGTTGGTACATACAAAAGACCTTTCATCTCACCAATCTGCCTTGCCGTATTCAGTATAATTACTCTAATCAACTGTTTTGACCTTCTGTTGTTAAAAATTGTTTGTAAGCTGCACGCGTAAAATTTCAGCACAGAAGTTTTGTGGCATTTTCTAGATGTTCGTAAGCCATGTGACAACATTCCCAAAATGTCTTTCAATGATTACCTATAAAAGCCATTTTGATTTTAAAAAAAAAATCCTTAAGGATTCCTTACAGTTCCAAACAATAGGTGACAAACCATTTAAAACATGTACAGTTCACGCAAAACCAACACCGTGTTTGAGAGCCGTAGCGATATACTTGTGCGTTCCTCTGCTGGAGCCGCTTTTTACATTTGGGAGTTTACTTTCTCAATTTTAAGCAACAACGCTTAAAGCATGTAGAATTAGCTGCAAAAGTTAAAAAATTGGGGCCACAGTTGGTATCTATTTTGTCAGCCATTGCCAGGAGCTGTAGTTACTTACAAATCTTTCATCCTTCAGCGTAATTAGTTCACAGGTGGTGTCTTGAAAAGCCTTTGAAGGTGCTGCTGAATTCTTAACGCTGACTAAATAAGTAACTGCGACAGGTCAGAGAGAATAACTCAGGAATCTTCTTTAATTAATGATTTCACATGTTATAAGGCACTTATATAAAAATTGGAGTTGGAGAGAGAAGGACTTTAACTTATTTAATTTTCTCAGGAACAAAGGCGTATGTTTAAATGAGCACTCTGGGCAGGCTGGACAACTCCTTGAACTTCAGTTACTGCTCCCTAATGTGCTTTACTGCATATCTAGTACGTTTTAATACGCTAGAATACCAAATAATACCTAATCTCAAGCAGCTCTATTTGTTTTGTATGAAACATGTCAACCCTCCCTTTTTTCTCTTCTTATGCAGTTGCAATTCCCATTTTAATCAATAAATGATCTGCGTAAGGAAAATCTACAGGGTTGGACTCTGAATCTCAGAATTTATGGCATTCTTTCTTGCCGTTAATTTTGTCTTTACGTGATGAAAGCGCCATGTATCTTAAACTAGGGATTTCTGCATGTAGACAGGAGACACGTCGGTACAGCAAATACTGGAGTACAGGTGAACCCTGAGGCACAAGGGAATGATCAGCCTTGAGAAACAGCTGGCCCTTCAGCTGCAGCAGCCAACACTCAAAATATTTTCTTTCTCTTCCCAGTTTGTGGAATTCCTTCCAAAAACTAAACAAGTATGAAAAGATGATCAAGATCTAGGGTAACAGATCCTGGATCATTGCAAGTTTAACTTCTAAAATACATTAGAAACAGATGTCTGTTTGTTCAAAGAGCTTTTGACTCTCAGTGGCCACTTCACTGCCTGCCAAATAATCCCACCCTGGGAAGGAGGGCCGGGTCTCCCAGCCTGCCTTCCGTCTCCTTCACGTGATGGTTGAATCACCCTCCAACACCCAGTAGAAGAACACCATGGGTTCTTTTGTCCCAGTGGACAGACATAAAAGCGTATATAAGGTTACTAAGACTTGCTATGAGTAGGTAAGCATCAAACAGGTAAACAATCTCTAAAGAAAAAAAATCAATCTTATTCGTTAATTATTTTAAAGCTTTACGTTCATAACGTATTATGGACATTTCTGCCGCATTTCAGAACGCCAGGCAGATGTGAAATTCCAGCATAGTTCGCTCTGCCAGAAAAAAATGGTTTCTATATTCACCCAGCATTATGCATCTGCACACTTTATCCAGTGGGTAATGCGTTACTGCGGGAGCACGCAGCAGAGCAATGCAGGGTCTTAAACCAGGAACGCTCAGACTTATATACCAGCTCCACTATGGGAAACAACTGCCTTTAAAGTATTACATACCTCTGCTGTTACAAACAGGTGAACTTTACGTTTCTAAATCACTCTGTGAAAGCTGCATCCTCAAAGTAAAATCTGTGGAATTAGGTAAATGTTCCTGTTTAAGTAAAAGGCATGTTTCTAATAACTCGCAGTGTGTGCTCAGTGACATTCTGCAATGTTTAAAGAGTGCATCATTTCAGAAGACTGTTTGAACACAGTAAATCATAAGTATGTTATTCACTGCTTGCTGAATAGATGCATCATTTAATATCAAAAGAGCTACTTTCTATCAGCTGAAAAATAGGATTAGAAATAGGTCATTTTTGGTCCATTGATTCCTTCTCTCTAAACCAGTATGTAAAATGCAAGAATATTTTTTCTGATATTGTATTGCCTACATGCCTTCTGTCATGAGGGATTTCAATATTAACGAGTTTTTCCACAAATCTGAGAAGCCCACGTAAGAGGAGAAGCCGCTCTGACACTCACCGATTCGTTTAACCAACAACATGCAGGATTTCACACAGAAACGAGAATGCCCAAATATTTCAGAATATAATACGTGGATCAGTTTGCTGAAATTTCACATTTTAGCCAAGAAGTGCTCTCGAGAAATGCCAGGAAAGCAGTGCAGGGACATCTGCGAAATAATTTCCATCGTCTATGAAAAGGCTGGAGGATGTGGAAGGTGGACAGAGATGCTCAGCTTACTAGCTGTTGCTGCTTCCTTGGTGACCCTTTCTCCTGCCCGAGCGTTTCCGATGCTGGGCGATGAGCCACGTCTCGCAGGCTTGGTTGGCCCAAGGCTCCTCCGCGTCCTGCGGCATGCTCACTGCTGTATGTGATTCCCGGGCTTCGAGGGATCGGTCGTTGGCACTGGTGGTTTATCGTTATACGTAGTCAGTTATGGTATTGTAAATGGCATCAGCATTTGTCATATATAAGCGTATAGTGTCTAGGAACTACAGCACGCGAACCAGCACACCTCTGAGACACAGGGAAAGTTCTCTTCAGCACAGCGCTAACTTCCCACAGTTAATGTTATCTTAAAAAGATAGATATGGTTCTTTATAGCTCTGGCATCTGTTTGTTAAATATCAATATAGATAAAACGCGTGACCATCTCAGTCAGCGGCCTCGAACCGTCTCCCCATCTCAGCCGCGCAGCGGCACCCGATGCCGTACAGGCGGCGGGGGAAGCCTGGCAGGGGACGGATTCCCCGGGTGGCGTGGAGGGTACGGGCTGCAAACGTCTGATCTGAAGGCAGGCTGGGGGTAGCGATCCACATACCTACATTTTGTTCTTCGTCTACAGATGTGATGTAGGCCTTTGCTCCCAAAGTACGCCGGGAAATCAGACGTTTGCATATCTAGCTCGTGGCGCAGTAAGTGTGACTCCACTCAGGTCAATCTGAAACGTGACCAAAGCGAAACGTGACCGAGTGTCACTGTGCTGTTGCAGCGGCGTAGCGTGTGGCGTATGCCGGCAGCAGTGCCGCGCCGCAGTCCTGCACCAGCTCCGAAAGAGCAAGAAAAATGCACGGTGCAAATCTTCCAACTTGCAACGCTGCAAGAGACGGTAACGCTGCTCTAAAAGACCATGCGTATAAGGACACGTTCTGACTGAGAAAAGAGAAGCAGGCGATTCCAGAATGTGATTCATTAGCAAAAAGAGAGCAGTCTTTGTTTTTATTTATTACATAAGGGTATGTTTTATGTGAAGGTTTTATCAGCCAGAATTGGCTGACTACAGTAATTCTTACAGGAATAAATATGCATATATCCATCTAGATGAGATGTGTAGCCATGTGCAGAAATTTAACATGTATATATAACTATGTATCTGTAACTTCAGGGAGGGTCCCAACTCTTCACAGAATATAAAAGAGCCTACAGCTACAGCTGGTTGGAAAGGATCTGACAAACTCGGGTTGTTAAGGGAGGGAAGGCTTGGGGGAATAGGGGACTTGTCAGAAAATGCCTATTTGAAATCTCCATGAATATGTCAGTTTTTAAGAAATTCAAATAAAAGCCTGTTGAGTTTTGAGGGAAAAAAAAAAAAACCAAACTGGCTTCCTTCCAGGCTACCCGTCTCATTCCAGGCAACACTTCTTTTCTTGTCTTTTCACTGTCTGAATTTCTCACTAGATGGAAATCTCAGTTTCATGCCAGCTGCATCTAGAGTATCTGTGCAACATGGACATCTTGATGCAGTTGCCAGCAATATCTCCAGCTAGGGATGAAAACCAACATCCAGAGATAGTACAGGATCAGCCATTTCCTTATTCTGAACCTAATGTCTAAAGGCGTATCTTTGCATCTTTATTTTTCCTTACTAAATACCAATCACAAGGCTTAGTCTCCCCAACTGGTTTTTAAACTGGTTTTCGTCCTTCTTTAAACTTTCCAGATGAGCTCTTAAGCATGCCGTCAGGCAACCCAAGAAAGACTCTATGACGTGTTTTTCTTCCAACAGTCTCTTCCGTGTTAAAGAAAATAGAACAACAATTTGTAGGTAAAAACATGATAGCTGGGCCAAGCCCATGTCTTTCAAAGAGTGCGGTCATAAAAGGTTTACACAGCAGCTCTGAACAATTAAACAAATACTGTTTTACCACGAGTTGTCACTGCTCCCAGGAGCGGTGCCTTCTTGGTTTTATCCTGCGTTTGTGCAGGACTATACAATTATTGAAGATGGGCCCTCCTCAGAAGAGGAAATGCTTTTGAAGGCACAAATACAGCAGCGAGGGCAGTGGAGCAGTCCCTGGACAGTCAGGGTGGCTTAGGCGGACTTTGACTATGAGCAGACAGAGGTTGTTCGCTTGTGGAGCCGGGTGTGATGAATAAAACAAAGACGGTTTGCTTAGAGCTGGACCAGAGCTCAGAGCGTAGGCTATACACTTCATGTTATAGACTCAAGCCTCTTGCACAGCGTCCTACTACACCATGACTTTTGCTTTCTTCCAGGCCCAGCTGCTAATGAGAATTTAAGACCTGAATACCAAAATTCAAAAATAAACTATCGCTTGTCGAGGATATAGGGCAATCCTCAATGTGAGTGTGGCAGTACCAGAAGTTTGTATCTCTGAGCAGCAAGTCTTCATATGAACGAACCTCACACCTATTTAGGACACACCGTATGGGTGGAAGGAAACACGTTAAGAGCTCAGGCCCAATTTACCGTATGCTACTCCATTAATCCAGTAAGGTTTACAAGGAAAATTCACTTTGTAGTTGTTCCTGTGCTTTGGCACCTGGTTCCTGTCCATGATTTTCATTAAGTCCAGATTTTAACTGAGCCTCTGAATTTTACAGTGCCACAAAAAACTTTGGAGCCATCTGGTTAAAGTTTTAAAGATGGCTTTCATTAAGATGACAGTTTTGCAAAATATTTTACCATTTTTTAACTGCTGAGTCAGACTTTTTCATAAGGGAAAGCTGTTGGCATTAGGCAGCAGAAGACTAAGCCGGTGGATGCGTGGCAGCCTGCTCCCTCCCACCCACCCGCCTCCGCACTGTACCACGTTGTGGTTGGTGACGTTGGGTGGCGCTGGGACATTCAGCGATGCCTGTCATTCCAGCCACCGAGATGAAATGACTGACCTTGACATCTTTTGTACGCCCTTCTTCTCATTTTCGAGGTACATGACTCGGCTTGCATTTCTCTCTCAATCATATTCCACAATGCATCTCTTTGACTTTGGAAAAAAAATCGAGAGAACTTATCCTTCTTAATATCTCTGATTGCAACAGAAATGATTGCCTACCATTCAGCCTCCTTATTCAACAAGCACAGTATATAAAACTACACTGAATGAGTTTTCTGCCAAACTGAGGCAATTCAGAGAACAACTCAGTTTTGAAAGCTCAAGAGCATGTTCACTTGAATGAACGGGGTATGGATTTTATAATAGGAAAACAGCGAGTAATTTGAATAGTCTGCAGTAAATTGTCAAAGGAAAGCACTCTGGTTATAGAGACATTTCAGGCATAAGCAATGCCTGCGATGTTGTTTGTAAGGTTTCCATACCTACAGTCTCCTATGTCCTCACCCCCTCACAATGTACAGTCCCATTTAATGTCTCATTTTAAACGAAGAAGGAGCTGCATTTTACAAAGAGGTAGAAATCCTCAGCCTGTTAAATGCAGATTATCATTATCCAGGTCTCATTCAGTTATTCAGAAAGTTCCTTTTGTCGAAACTTGAAGGCTTTTAGTAGTTAAGGGTTATACGCAGTACAAAATAGGGAAAAAATTAATTGGTTTTGGAGCAAAATGTATCTTTCTCCCACGTGTCCCAAAGACTATCAGAGGTGGTTTTAAAGGCTTCCAAGTCCACCCCTGTCTTCCCAGAAGCACAGCTCTTCAGCCAGGCATGGCGCAGGGTATACACTCAAAACAAAGCACCCTGGATTCCCGCAGAGGTTAGAAAAAGGGAAAGGTTTCATCGCTGACTGCCAAACTTTACCTGCTACCCGGAGGGGAATATATATATCATTTCCCCTCCTGTTACTATTTTTTTTAAGAATATGACATCCATAACTACTTTGAAAGTTCCTAACACTCCTGCCAAGTGCCACGTACTGTTTTCTGTCTTGTCTTTCTAAATCCTGATTTTGAGCCAAAATCAATGGCAGAAAGAAATTGCCCATTGCCCGGCTGGGAAACGTTTCTGACAGTCTGCGTGTGCTGCCTTCTCATGGACAGCGAGACACACACGATGCCGAGCTTATCTGATTGCAACCCACAAATACAGCGCTACGCTAAGAGCTGAGCCGCAGCTCACCTACGAGGCGATCGCTGAAAGTGCGAGAAAACCTTTTTTTGGTGCTTTTGGTTTTCTGTTTCAAAGTGCATTTTAACGGTGAGTGTAGTGTATTTCTGCTGAAGAAACCAAGCTCCTGACTTCACGAGGATGATGAGAAAGGGGATGGAAAATAACATGCAGAAGAGACTTTTTGCAGCTGTCCTCGGCCACCCAACAGCTCAGCAACTCGGCGGCAGGGTCAGTACGCAATCGCGGTCGAGGGGCCCTTTGCAGCATGAGCTCGCACCGCGGAGCGCAGTGCTTGAGCATCTGCCCTGATGGTCTCTCTCGCCTTCTTGCACATATTGCTTATAAAACACCTCTGTTGAGGTTAACCCATTTTTCACCGGCACGTTTCCTTGCAGCCAGGTTGTGTCTCCTCCCATCGGTACCAGTGGTCCTCCCGGGCAAGGGATGGAGAGGGCACCGTGACACTAAGCATCTGCACAGCAGAAATGGCGGGAGAGCCATCCTGAGGATAACGCACTCCACGCGCTCCTACCCTACCATTAGTCAGTATTAATTGGGAAGGGGTCTCCCACAGAGGCACCAACACTTTCTTTTTTTTTTTTTTTTTTTTGCTATCTCCACCAAAATATTGTCCTAATTGACAGAGAATTTCAAAGCCATGAGTCTTAACAGGAGTTTCATGCCTAAAGCTCCCAGTCAGCTTTGAAAAATCTCAACTTTTGTGGTTTTTTTTCTCTTCTGTGTAATAACATATGCAAAGCTGAGCCATAATGTCTCCAAAATCCTCTGGATTAAGCTGAAAAGCAGGTGGGGAAGGCTGGTGCACAAAAAGCCTCCCGATGCAAAATCCTCTACCGGCGGTAAAAGCTGCAGAGGAGAAGCAGCATCAGCCAGGGAGGGCGGGGGGCTCTGCAAAGGGCCCCCCCAGCCCCACGGTGTGGGGAGCCCCAGCAGAAAGCCAAGCCAAAGCCACTGCAGAGGTGGGGGTCTCATTCCCCCTCGCACACACAGGACGCAGCTGCAAAAGCTCGGAGTCCTCCCGACAGCCACGCCAGCTCCTGCCGCAATCCTTCGTCAGAAAAGCCCCAAATAACTCATCACAGGGGACAGCGAATAAAGACGAATTGAATGGCATATTCTAACATGATACCCTTGGTTAAGGGGTGGAAATCTGAAAGTACTTTGGGAAAAGAAAATCTGCACGTTAATGAAAAGTAACAAATACTTGATTAGATTATATGCGCTTTCTGTATACCTTGTGGATGGACTTTACGTGATGTTCATTAAGTTCCCTTAGCTCACAAATGGTGGACCCCAGAATTAAAACAACCGCTTTAAAGCAGCAGCTTGTGTCCCTGCACAAGCAAGAGGCCCTCTGCCTCGAAGGATTAAACCTTGTCACAGATAGAGGAGGATATGTATGAAATGCATATGCTTACACCAGTGTTGTGTAACATGCACATGCGGAAGACCTATTTAAATTCATTGAAATGAGGACTCCATAGCTAGTCACACAGAAAGGAGGGTAAGAGCTATACAGTCACAAAACCCAATTAAAATAAACCATCATTTCTAGAGTCAGTCAACAGATTTACATGGTTTATAAGCTTCTCTTCACTTTCTCCTAGAATCAACATCTTGCAAGTAAGGATAACTGTAGGCACAGCAAAGATACTTGTGTAGCTGAGTAAGAACAGCTACAGGTGGCATGTGTACCTGAAAAAGGAAAAAGTCGTTGGAAGGAAAAAAAATCTGTTTTGCTAAGTGCTGCTGGGAAAAGCGTTTGTTATACTCCGAAAGTTAAGCACATGTTAATGACAAAAGGAAGAAATTGTATTTTTATAATTTGCCTGATGGACTTGTTCATAGGAAGCACCGTCTGCTTCACGGAGCCTCACGTACTGCACAACAGCCAAATTACCTTAATGGGGGACGGAGTGACAGAGGAGATGGATGCCTTCCCCTTGAGTCATTCTCTGATAAAGACACATCACTTAGCTGCGAGATGACAAACTATATGTTCAAAGTGACAAATCATTTAATTAAAATTTACAAGCGGTTAAATAGTGTTTGACCCAAATGGAGGCAGTTATCATGAATCAATTTTGGAGGAGGAACTCGACTTTCCAGCAAATCGATAGCTCACAGCTACAGTACCTGGACACTCTCCGCATTTCTTATGTGCGGAGAGCCCTTTTGCTGGCTGCTGTAGAGCCTGGTTCAGAAAAGATCTCAATCAAGTTGAAAAGTAGTAACAATTTTACTTAGGCAGTGTTTGAACACTCTGCAGTTTCATGAATAGTTAATGTCACGTCAAGTGTTCAAGAAAAATGCTCTTGTATCTTAAGAGCAAATAGCTCAGATTTTGATGAGTTATGTTTTTTCACTGCATATACAGGCCGGTGGAAATTGCAATCATCTTTCATGAAAAGGCTCAGCAGTTTTTATTATAGGAAAGTAAGGGTGGCCATTGCATTTACTAACTAATGTAGTAAATGTAAAATTGCCGGGGTAACATGCTTTTTTATTTATGCTGCTGAGCACATAATGTGCTGGTAGTTTCATAAAAATATATATTGGAGGAATCTCACATGCCAGCAAGCTGTAGATCTCTTTTATGTGTATGACTTATCCAGTGTCCTTCTATTTAAGACGTACCCCATTACAAAGAACAAGATTAAGCAGTATTGACATACAAGACAAACTCAAGAGATAGTACCCGTCTAGTCAGTTATAATTCAGGGTGGCACTGTACTTTAACTCTTCTGGAATTAGTAAACAGTTTGACTTTGTCATTTATTTCATCCATCACTTTATTATAATAAAAGTGCTATTGATGATTAATTGATCGGCTATTAGCACGGTTCAGCAGTAGACTTCCATGGATTCCTTTTTTTTAATATACCTATAAAACCAGAGCAGTATCTACACTATGCAGAAATACGACCAAGAGAAACCCCAAAGGAATGCTTAAGAAAATCAACAGAATAGATGAATAAGAAAGGCATCTTTAGAAATCATCTGACAACCACCTCACTGGAAGATTTGTTTAAAGGTTGTCAGCTCCTCCAGCAAAAAAGTTCCTTTCTCATACACAGTCACCAAAAAAAGGCAAGAAATCATGTACTAACCTGCTTAACTCAATATCCTTCGTCAAGGTCAGAAGAATGATGTTGAAACTGTCCAGAAACTGTAAAGTTCAGTGTAAAAAATTATCATTCACAATCCTATATGACATTGCCTCAATGTAGCAGAACCAACAAAATCTTCATGATATATGAGAACTATCAAAGGTTGCCACTGAATACATAGATTTAATATGCTGCTTAATTCAAGAGCTTATTTACAATGTCACACTTCATTTTGAGGAAAATTATTCTGACAACCGATCATTTAAAATATAGAAAGAATGTTTTACAAAAGGTCAGAAGTACAAATATTTTACATATTAACTACTAATAAATTCATTTCCTCTAAAAGTTAGAAGGATCAGCAAATGTCTTCAAAGCTATTTACAATATTTCGGCACAAGACCCAACCTCTAATTACCAATGTAAGTTGTAAATAATTGTCAAGTATGCAGATGAGCCAAAAATTCTATCAAATTAAAGTAATTAGCTCCCAAGTCAAATTTTTCTGTCGCATTAAAATGCTTTTCCTTTTCTCAAACGTGACACTTACAAATGAGGGCAACATTGTCAGAGAAGCAGTTATTGAAGGCTGCCAAAATTATGTGCATAAGTAGCGGAAAGCACACGCCACGCATATTACTTTCAAAACAACCTGTGTTTCTCAGCAATTGACTTTATAACTCCATAGTCTTGATAGAGCATCACACTTCTGAACTGGGCAAATTTACCAAACTTGAACCCTTGCAGGTGACCCCAAAGGTACACGCTTTGTATGGAAATCTGAGCGTGGTAATCTGTCATGGAGAGCCACGGTTCTTGGCTCTTCTTGGTTCTTCTTCGCTGAAGAACCTTTCCAGACTGCATGGTTTGGGATACAGATGAGAATTGGGTCCCCCAAGTTACGCACTACAACACAGGGATGGGGCAATGGGAATGGGTGGCTGGCTTGCTTGTCCCAGTGCTTTCCCTAGTGCTTTTCTAGTCTTCTTCTCAATGTCCTCTTAACCAAAGCTGTGTTCACCACGTCCAGTGGGAGATCATGACCCATTCTCCTCCGTTTAATTTTGGACCTCCATGCAGAACCCAACGTCGGCCTGTTCTAGACTTGATGTCTTTACTCTCTGTGTATTTTTTCTATTTAATTTTAAGCTACACAAGTGAGGATTGGTTCTGTTGATTGTTATTGCTACAGATGATAACAAAATTTGGGCTAAATGTGTGCTGTAGACATGTAGACAAGAAGGTAGTCCCAGCCTTGAGCCCATCACATCCGAAACCAGCGGTATGAGCAGAAAACTGCATAATATCATGAAATAATTTCATTATTTAGTTGTTCTTTTCCTGCAAGTTTCCCCTTAAAATGATCCCTTCCTATTGCTATGCTCCTCTACCTCTACAGCTCTTGCTGTGCCACAGCTTCCAGATAAGACAAAAGGGGTTAGGCTCAGAAATACAAGCTGGTTTTGTGGTTTCCTTTACCTGGACTGCGCCAAGAGCAGTGCAGGCGAATCACGCCTCCGGAGTGGAGCACACACGTGGGAGGGAAGGGTTTTACAGGGTGGGGGATGCTCTGGTAAGACCTGTAGTTGAAGGCGATAGTGTGTCTCTTATGACATAGAAACGTGTTGTAATTATCATGTTAGCAAGCACATCTGTCTGCTAAGTACTTCTGCAAAATAAGTAAGAATATTTTAAATTTTGAATAATGAAAAATATGTGTGCTACCACATTTTAATACATTTCTGAAAATCTAAAATAGTCTAAAAATTTGAAAGTTTCAACTAGAAAGCCTGTCAACAACAACAAAAAATAGTACACATATGTGCTTCAGAAACAGCGTGTACATCACACTGCGGATATACAAAAAGACATCTTTCTAGAAGCAAAGCTTGGAAGATGAATGTGACATCCATATTTACTCACCGTAGTGTAGCTCCAGGGTTAGGTAACCGCACACGTCATATAAGCCTACAGTATATGGGACCTGCAATTGCCTAATATGCTGGGATTTCACATAAATAAGTTCAACAGAAATTAGTTCTGATATCAATTATAAAGAAGCATTTTAAAGTAATGGAGGGCTTCAGTAGCTACATCATTTAGAAAACCGCTCTCAAAGTGATTTCGTGGTTCATTCTCAACAGAAGAGCTTCTTTTCTCTTTTCTACAAATTTTGAGAGGTTTTCCATACATAAACTCAGAAAAAATGGTTTTCTCACCAAATCTGGGGCAAGAAGGACAGTTTGGGAGTTGTACATTTGTCTTTTGGATGATAGCTTAAAATATACAATAATTAAGAATAGCCCCAATTCAGTATCTATTCAGAACTTGTGTCCGAGTCCATGCACGCCTCAGGACTAGGGAGTTCTGCTCAAATTTTGCTCAATTTTGCTGTTCAAATACTTCCACTGAGATCTTGGGGAAGAGGATGAATCATAGAACAGCCCAGGTTGGAAGGCTCCTCAGAAGATCACCTGCTCCAACCTTTCGTGGGAAGCTGGACCAGAGGAAGCCGTCAATCCCGTTTGCAATTACCACGTGCCGTCCCACAGAAATACGACGCAAAGTATTCTTGCACCCCACCGCTCAGGCTGGGGCACAGCGACGCGGTGCCTCCCTACAGACACGTGACCAGCGCAGTTTAAACCTGAGGTCATTATTTTTTACCGTCTCCTTTCCTGTCAGAGCTAGACTGTCTTACTCTGGGCAACGAACAGCATTCTTGTAAGCGGGGGGACACATAAGCGGCATTTCCTGGCTTTGCCGACGACACTGGTGTTATTAAATTATTTTTCTGCTGATAGATAACAGGATGCTGTATATTGTGCTATCCAGTTTACACAACTCTGTATCGAGGCGTTGCCTTTCTTTTGTAAAGCATTGGTAATTCTGAAATCCGATGGAAAAAGTATTCAGTCGTGTCCAGTTCCCAGCTCAAGGAATTAATGCTTTAGCCAGGAAATTCAGCAGGCTTCAGATGTCTGTAGAAATGTCTTGATAGTGAAACTCAGGGTATTTTCTCTAGGCTGTTTCTTTCTTTTTTTTTTTTCCTGGCGATGACCACAAGGTCAGGCCCCCCAGGGAGCATCAGGAGGTGGAAGAGGCTGGGTACACAGAACAGTCCATCTATTCAAGCAAAAAGATGCAACGCTGTGTTATTTATTGCAACACCGTGTTATCTATTAGCCAGGTTACACAGATGTTATAATTTTTATTTCAGTACTATGCAATTGTGTTCCAGCCTACTATGCACAGTATGAATGGAAACATCTGCGATTAGGCTAGAGTTTGGGGTTTTCAGTGCGGGGGGGATTTTGCATTTGGTTTCGGTTTTTTGCCTCGAGGTGCTTACAGACAGATTGCATTTGTGAAGCCAGTCTTGTAGCTTTGCCTGCATAACCAAGCTGGGGAGACGGCAATATGAGCATCTCCCTTGACTTTTGTTAGAATTTTCAGTCGGAATTTTCACCCTCTCATGGACTATTTTTATTAAATAGGCCTTAGTTTGCTAATGAAACCCTAGATAGTGTTTCTACCTCATTAATACATAGTAGTAGATCATATAACTCTGACTATCAAGCTATGCTAGGTTTGCATTTATGCACCTTTTCTCATATATGCTCCAAAGAGGCAGAGCGGATCTGATTCCAGAAAGCACTCTTTGCTTGGCCTTTGGGCTAAGTAATAACTTTTATTTGAAGGCAAAGTTATTTGAGTCACTGAAGATAACCTTACCAAAGAGATTACTGCCGCAATAAAACATGAAATAATATTCCAAAAAATCTTTACTTTTTTTAATAATCCTTGGGTAAATTATTTTTAGCACATCTAAAGAAGTAGAGGAAAGCTTGGCAAACTCAAAGAAAAGGGAAATCAGGTTTTATTTCAAGCCATAGAAACAACAGTGCCCTTTAACTTATTAATAGTTCTAGTGCGGGAACACTAGTGACAATCATAGCCCTGCAGGGTCTGGTCCCACAAAGAAATGGGTTAAAACCGCAAGTTTATGTCAAGTATTTGAATCTGTTGTTGTTCCTATTATGCAAAAAGAAAGGAGAGAAAGAGGAAGACTGGAAGACGGTGCTTAGTCTAACGAAGTGAAACCCCACACGAGGGGTGCCTGTGGAAACAGGGCAGTGAGATCCAGCAGGAGACAGAGCTCATTCAAAGATTAATTTAACCTGGGAATAAGAAAATTCCCACCCATTCAGAAGCGCGACTGTAGAGAAACCTTCCACTGATTGCTCCCAGTGGAAGACAAGCAACTGCTTTTAAGATAGATCTTAAGATATTTATGAGGGAAATCGCAAGACGCGCTGCAACAGCAGAGCTGGGTTTGATAAGCCGAGAGGCATATGCTAATTATAGGTTCCACAGCTGCGTTCATTTTCCTACAAGAATTAAAGATCTGTTTAAAGTTTTCTGCACAGTTTGCATACAGCGGGCATGTCCTTAAGCCATCGGAAAGCGCCGAGAGCCAATTTCTAGCAGAGGGAAACGGAGCTGCAGCCGCTGCTGTGGACTGGGGAGCTGCCTCCAAGAGCCGCAGGCTGAGGCGAGTGATCTTTGTCTCTGCCGTGAGCCACCTTTCCTCTCCTCCGGTGGAACCTGTTGTATCTCCGGTTCCAGAAAGAAATCAGACGTTTCAGTCACTGCTAATTATGATGCATTCCTGGATTATTATTTTTTACAGGCCCAAAGAGACTATCTAGAAAGGTCTCTTCCCACAGGCAAGAGAGGTGGCGTCTACTGTTATTTTTGACGGGTATTTGTGCGCACTGCTCTTAAACCTCTGCGATGATGCAGATTCCTCATCCTTTCCGTGCAACCCAGGGCTAGATTTGCCTTCGTAGCTATTCTGGATCCCACCTGCTGCAGGTCAGACCTGTTGATCTTGTCCCGCCTGCTACAGACACAAGCAGATCATCCCCTGACCTTCTCCAGGGGCAACCCCACGTGTACCCCACGGTTGTTATGAGGTCTCCCTCTCCCCCTCGGTTTTGCACCGTCCTGCTGTTCCAAGCTTTCCTCCTAGGTGAGGTGTTCTCGTCGTTCTTCTCTGGGCTGTGTCCGGTCAGTCCGTGCACTTCTCGAAGTGGCCCCTCCACGCCAGACGCAGCCCTCCCGTGCCGAGGAGAGCAGCAGCACTTCTTCATAGGCTGCACTTCCTTCTGCACACCCCAGACACATATTTCTCCTTTCATAGCAAGATAGCACGGATGATCCACTGTAATCACAGAGGCTTTTCTGAGGAATTGTCACAGAGTCAATTCTTGTTCTTCCAGTGCACGTGCAGTTGGCTATTTTTGTTAAAGAGCAGAAATTTTTTGGCCTTAGCGAATTGATTTTTTTTTTTCCCTGGTCAAAAGATTTCTCTTAGTCACTAAGTTTATTTTGAATTTTAATCTGCCCTCTGAAATGCATGCAGCTCCTTCTCATTACAGTACCTCCAGCTTTGAGGTTTTGGCATTAAAATCCCAGCTCGGCTCACCTTGGGACGGTCCCTGTAGAGCTCGAAGACTTGGGGGGGATGCTGTGGGATTGTGGGTGACTCGGTGCACACTGCTGTTTGCTCTGAACAGCTATGTCCATGCTCGGTCTGCTCGGACGGACGGCGAGACGTCTGTTCAGTGCCGTGGGTTACGTGCTCTGCTCTACTCTCCGGACAAGGCGCCTGGCTGATTTCTCCTGTCTCCTTTAGCGGCTAAAGGCAGGGATCAGGTGGTGATCCGGTTCATCCCAGGACTGGGGCCGGTATCTCCTCCATCGTTCAAAGTCGTCTCAGACCGCTGAGGCTGGTACGCACCCGCAGTTCTGAAGTTCCTGAAAGATCCTTTATTTGTTCCAATATGACTGCACTTCTCATCTGTACCAAGAAATTTGAGATAACTTGAGTATAAAGGATGATATATAAAGCCAGTTTTTATTCTATTCCCTCACAGTAATTTTCCCCATAAATACTTCGTGGGATTATGAAATATTCCTTGCAGTAGGAACCGGGTATGTCAGGGCTGTACTATTTTACCCGGTTAAACACCGAGGCACTCTGTGTTCAGTGCCTGCTCCATTTATCCTATTAATGTATTAGCAGGACTCTTTTCCTTTGCATTATTTAATGGAAGGGGGGTTTATTTGATATGATCAAGTTTATCTGCGCCTAAATGAAATTCCATTAAAGATACACCGCACAACAATGCATAAGGCTTTACAATTGTTTTTGTTTTTGCAGCTGCAACAAAAGCATGTCTGCACTATCTGAAAGATTGGAGTGAGCCTGCTTTGTCTGAGCACCACTGTTTTTCTGATTTTATGATACCCAGAGACATTTGCTTGAAGAAATAACCTGATAGACAGCAGCATGTGGGGAATCTATTATTTACACTGATTATCTACAAAACAGGCTTTTGTGTTAGGGCAGCTATTGTGGAGAGTTCCTCCAAATCACCGTTGCCCATTTTTCATGCATTACCTGAATCCATTGTAAATACAGAAATATGGAGTAACAAAAGCGGCGCGTGCCTGGCTCCCACTGAAAAGCCCACACTTACAAGCACTCCTGAGTAAGAACAACAGCAAGACCATATAATTATGAGTGAGCAATAACTGCGGGGACTTTTAGGTACCACTGTGTGATAATTGCCTGTAAATGGGGACTTTTCTGTTGGCAACCGTATGCTAAAATTTAAAATGCAAGTTTGGAAACAAATCACACCTAGGTAATAAAGTTCTAACAATATCTTTTCACTGTGAAAACAGTAGCAATATAAAGTGCGTGCATTCAAATGTATTCAAATGCAGCAGTCGGGGCGTATCACGTTTTTTAACAATTCAACGGTGTACGTATACTGAATGAATAGGAAATGGGAATAGCTTCTGTAGGCCTCTAACTATCATATCACTAATAATTAGATGTTGAACTTCTTCAAAAAGCACACGTTGACACTGAGGACCACAGTGATTCCTTTGGCACGTGAAGTAAAAACGTGCAAAAACAAGGGGTTTGAGTTATCAGGATCTTGTACCTAGGTGTAAGATACCCCGCGTGCCTCCCTTCTTGGAGAGGATTTTTTTTCTGATATCTGACATACTCTTCAACAATAGCATCCATTTAATTAGAATTAAAAGATTATCTTACCCTCTCTCAATTAAGTTACCTAAATTTCACCAATCCATCTGTAACTTTACGTATGATCAAATTACTGTGATTTTTTAAAGTATAAATTAGCCAGAAAATGTATTCACCATTTATAAGTTTAAAAAATTAGAGATGTTTGTTTCTCTAAAATAACACCCCTTTTTTTTTACATTAAGTGTTTTGCGTGAACAATAACCATCAGATTTAAACCTGGATTTCTATGAGACGAGTCAATGACAATTTGGAAAATAACACATTAGATCTTGGAAGCCGACAGGAAGGAGGAATAAGTTTTAGGAAAAAAAAGTACAATTTCAGGGTTCCGTTTGTCAGCACAGCTGTTGGAAGTGGGTTGTTCACCAGGGAGAGGCTGCTGAGCGGTGGTTGACCCAGGCAGGTCTCAAGGCAGTGAAACTGGGGAAAAGCAACGAGGAGACAGCCAAAATCTGAAAGGTAACTCGATTCAACGCCCCCGGCACCACCGCCGCCCACGGAGCGCAGCTGCTCCTTCCGCTGCCCACCAGAGCTCTTCCCAGCCCCAGACCATATTTCCGAACGCAACTCCGCGAATCGATGGCTAGGTCTTCAACGGCATCCTCTTCAGCCCGAGCACGGGACGCTCTCCTCAGTGAAGAGAGCAATTCTGCCTGCAAGGTAACACCTTGCTGGTGAGTCCGCCGAGGGGCCTTGGAGGTGCTTCCATATACGTACTATATATTGACATGCCTGTGCCAAGTACTTCTGAGGAGTTGCTGACTTTGGAAATGCTTTGTTCCAGAGAGTTATTTGAGAACAGAAATTAAGACGCTTAAAAACCTTTTGCACGTAGTTAACAACCTCCATCAGTTATGGTCTTGCTTTCTCTCTAAGCTTAATGAAATGCAGCTGTTAAGTGTTCACTAAGTAGGTCTACTTTGAAGAACTGCAAAATGTGTCTGGCATGCCCCATCACATTAATAAGCAAGCAAAAATCATCTCGCTTAAAATTTACATTACCGTGTGTATTTTTAGCCGGTTTTAAATCAGTACATCGCTGTTGGCAATACTTAGCACGAGTTATTTGTCGGTGTGTGAGCGGGTGGAACGCGAAGGGTGACTCTGGCTGTTGCGGAGGGCAGGGAGGGAAGCGCCGCTCTCCCGCTGCCTCCTTGGACGTCCGTTTCCACAGCCAGGGAACCCAAATTCCCAGGCAAAGATCCCCACAATTAGGCAATGACAGTGCTGGGTGGCTGCGCTAGTTATCGTGTTCTTGACTTTCTTTTTAGTCCTGTAAATATCACATTTTATATTTTAACTCAGTCAGAATCGGCGTAAAGAACCAGTTTCTAATTAGATACGGAGCACATCACAACCGGGGTCCTTAGGACCGAGACAAGAAATGCTTCTTTCTTCTTTTTTGTGCATATACAGAGATACGCGCAAACACACGCAGGGATAATATTTCACTTTAAAGCATTGCTGGTGGCATATCTATCTCAAGTATTTAAAATATAAGCTTTAATATTTTAGTGCAACAAATAGTTGGGTTTTGCTTCTGCAGTTATAGCAATAATCTTTTATTCTCTGTATTCCTATTTTAACACTCAAAAAATGCTACATTATTCATTTAAAGTAGAAATAAGAAACAAATCAGCATAACCCATTCATTTTGCAGTTTCTGCATCTCGCAGCAGCCTGGTGTGAATGCCGATGAATAGGACCGGACAATACCCCTCTCTCATCCATTCCATCGATCTGTTGGGGGGGCCGATCTTCCGAACCTTCCTGCCAACGCTCACGTTTCAGAGAATGACAAAGCCACTCTTTGGAGAACCTCGCGCTTTTTGGCTATATCCTCTACAGCTCAGTCTTAGAATAAGCTGAAGAAGTTGCATAAATCCATGCAGACAGAGTTAGCTCACGGACAACTTTTGCAATATTTCCTGTCTCCTTTCTCAAGGATTTTCAGATAAATTTCTCTTGGTAGTGCTGAGCGACCCCTGGCTAGAAAATACACAAAAGCAAAATTCTACCCAAAATTACACCCACGCGGCCCAGAGAATGGCCGCGCAGGCATTAACAGAGCAAAATGTGGCTGTTTCCTATCCTAACACGTTTGCTGTAGATATGCTATACGGAGGTGGTGTCCCCCGGCACTTTCCTCCCTTGTTCCCAGCATAATCCTTGTCCTTACGGTTTCGTGAGCGAGGACTGGGGAGACAAACGAGCACTGCGCACAGGCGAGGACGCGTCCAGTGGTGTCGAGCCACCTCATCTAACAGTTTGTCGTACCCAGTAAAAATGTTTTTCAGTGTCCCGAGAGCCTGTGTTTTACTTTTCCGAAAGCCGGGGCTGCATGGCTCTTCACTGATTTCTTCACTTGCCTTTCTTCGCTGGGATAAGCAAAACATTTTGACCATACCTCATTTATAAAATAATCTCTTGCAAATGTATGCCTTTATTTAAAATATAAGCATTTTGCATTTCCAATGCATTCTGGGGATGTTGGCCTGGGCAGTGCTGTACGTTTTTCTCTCATTAAAAGGAATTTCAGTGATTCATAGCAGTAACAGAGGAACATCAGGCTGGAGAGGACCTTCTGCGTCACCACGTCCAGCTCCCAGCTACCACAGACACGGTCCAAATGCATTTCAAAATGACTTAAATTATCAGCATTTTCCAAGTGTTATTATCATAGTCAAAGCTCCGTTTAACCAAAGCCTCCATCTGGCACACACTTCAAAAGGGCCTCCTCGTTCCGATTTATCTATTTAACTTCACGAGTGAATTTTCCATCACTGTACGTTTCCTGTCTCGGCACTTAGCCGTGAGGGTGATTGCATTTGCATAAGACTAAACAAATCGGTGTCTTCGCTGATGCATTTTTACACAAGATTTTAAGGTTTTGTTCTCCCAAGGTCAAGCTTTCTACAGTCCTGCCTGGCCTCCGAGGCACAGCGTGAGGTTTCTCTTCTTGACAAACTTTCCTTTGGTCAAAACACTCGTGAGCCTGTTCGAGCGCTCTCCAAGCAGATTACCTCTCCTATCACAAGCCATTGCTTTCTAATTCAGTCTTTTATAGACTGTCGACCTGCTCCTCCAAAGCCATAAATCCTCAACAAACTTCAAGTGTAACAATATTTAGAGATGTTATCTGTAGGACTCAACTGAGCCTTCAGAGTCCCATTATCTTACAATCTTTTCTTTCAAAAAAACATTTTTGACAGCCCAGTCTTTTTCATCTCTTTTTTCTTACTGCTCTGACCTTGAGTTAGTTTATTCCTTCCTTCTCTGTATATTTTAAATGTTGCACAAAAAGCTATTTATTAAGGCTTTCCTATAATAAATCATTAACCTGAATATAGTTAAATGAAATGCTTATTAACATCTCTCCGCATAATCCATTTAACAGAATTAGTCTTACTTATTCAGACAACCTAAAGAGGTCCGTGCTTTTGTCTACAAGCCGTCAGCATTAAAGCTTATCATTATTTCTGGTTAATGCAGTCCTTGGTGTTAGGAAATGCTGGTTTGCACGTTTCAGCATAGTACTTTTCCTAATCTCTTGTATTAATTAGAGATAGTGATATAATATTACTTTGTTCCTTTCTATTCACCACCAGGAGAGATGTCTGAATATAATCCTATCTGCGCTAAGTGTGTGCTTAAATATTTTCACAACTGCTAACTGCTGTAAAACATTAGGATTATGTAGAATAATCACTAAATTAGAAAAAAACGAGAGCTTGATAAGAGGCACGCACATAGGCACCTTGGCCGGCGGTCGTGCTCCGACCGTGGTGGAGGACACGGTGCGTGCTGACCTTAGCAGGGGTTTCCCCTTCAGCGGGACTGTGACACCACGTAAATGACTCCCAGGAAAGATGCTAGATGTGGTCTTGTCAGAAGTGAGAAATGGACCCACTTTATCGATAACTGGTAACACCGGGAGTTACAAAGCAAAGGGGGGGACGGGAGCAGAAACTTTCTCCACGTGTCTCTGTCCCTGCTGCGACAAGAGCAAGGGCTCGCACAGATCTGCTGATCGCTTCACTGTACGAAGGGCGGTTAGACGAGCCTGCTAACGCTTACGAGGACAGGGTGCAACGTGCGCACGCAAAACCCGTTTCTGTCCCCTACCGCGATATCGAAGGCTGCTCTCGGTGGGCAGGTGCTGACCGCAGATCCCAAGGAGCAGGCAGCTCCCCGCAGAGCTCCGCGGGGGAAGAACCGTCTTCTGGGCGACGGCACGCACAGGGACCTGCCGAACCCCACTGGGTCCCTTCACGGCTCTTCAGCCACGCTGCCGTGCGCGTGGCTCGGCTGGGCACCCAGCCCCTGCCTTACCGGACCAGGCGCCGCGGGCAAGGAGTCTCTCCCCCAGAAATTTTACAACCGTTTCCTCTAGTCATACGTGGATGGCAACCAACGCCTTGAGTTAAACACGCGACCACCCAAACGTCGCTAGTGGGACCGTCAGCGCCCAGGCGCAGGGCTCCGCTCCTCCGTTAGCAAGAAGGTACATTTTTACCCCTCAGTGACTGAAGCTGATATATTTTAAAGTTACTGCATCTTCTAAATCCTACGTCATTTTATATTTCAAACATCAGACTTTTCATCAACCTCATTTAAATCTTCTTCTAGGTGGAGATTCATCGTCTTTTAAGGTACCACTACCACGGCTCCGAACTGAATTTGCACCGCCAGATCAGCACGAGGGGAGCCAAACAATTTGACCTTGGTTTCTATTTCAGATAGTTACCAAGACATTGTTCTGGATGAGAATCTTTAGCCGGATAAATACCTCTCTGCAGGCCAACCGCTGTTCTCCTTCCCCTCGCTGTGTACCAAAAGCTTCACACGCTGTAAAATCAGCTATAAACAGAGCGCTCCATTGTAACGGTGGTGATCGGTATTATGGAAATGCCCAGGATAGCTGCAGATGTAATCAGGGAGTCAAATAATTCATGCCTTTATTTAATACCTAATCATACATACCTCCGCCATTATCTCACTCTGCAAATATTAAGACTGCGAGTGTGTGTGTCTGTATAAAACAATGACATTCAATGCCAAGATCTTAGTGGGGAATAAAAAGCAGCTGTGAATTTTATGCTATTTTCAAACATTTAAACCTTTTCATTCATTCCTAAACTGAGGTTTTTAGTCTGACATAGCAAACCTTCAAAAAAACCCTGTGAAAATTATCCAGTCCAAGTACAAAGTGACCTTGCCTAACATTACACAGCAATGATAATGAAAGCAACGATTACTTAGTACTTATAAAAAATAATTATTCATTCTAGATTAATGACTAAGCAGACCACACGACAAATCTTTCCATTTTAAAAGTTCGATTACTTTTTAAACTTTGTAAACCACCACAAAAGATCTACACAATTTTATTAATATTTGGGAACAAAGATTTCTTTTGCCCGCAAAGCCATCAGGTAGCCACAGGAAAAGTTAATCAAAATACCGAGGTGAAAAAGAAAAGGACTGCAGAAGCTCGGTCATTTTTAAGAATTTTTAAGAGCCCAGCCTGACATTTTAAACTGTATGCCATCCAGTAGGCCGCCCGTGACACTGTAATTGATGCAACCCGTTTGCCACTAACCGTGAGAGAGGGGCGTCTGCTTATAAATTCACTTTGGAGACTAGAAACACTTGGAGATTTCCAGAAGTCACATTAAAGTTAAGAGGCATAATGATGTGGCAAGACTTTCCCAAGCGGTAAGTCAGCATCCATCCTACCTGGGACAAGCGGGCGTTCCCCGGCTGGAGGCACAGGCAGCGCCCTGCCCGTTTCTGCCAGCCGAACTGCCCAGAGGTGCTCTAATTCAGGCTGCTAATCATAAAAGACGACTATTAAGGCAAGCCAAAGAGCAGGCAGGCTTTTTCCACCCACAGATGAATTAAAGGGCTGAAGAAGCGCACCACGATGCCCGTGCTGAACTGCTGGTCCTGTGCAGGCACATGGCATGCGTTTTCCAGCTACTGGTTCCAGTTTGAATTAAAATAGCATGGCTTTTTAAACCTGCAGTATACGGTTTAAAAAAAAAAAAACAACAAAAAAAAGCCCTTTTAAGCCAGTTTCTGATCAGTTTGCCTGTTGGCACGCCACGGACTTTGGGGACATTTTCACAATGACAGCAATGTCTTTGTTTGGGGGGGGACTCCCGGGGCCATGTGGACGCAAATGCGAATAGCTCGGGGTTTCTTTTGGCCAAATGCCACTGCGGGTCTCGGTAAGGGTTACTGTACCCAGCAGGCACCAACCAGCAGACCCTAATGCCAGCAGGCTCACACCAGTTTGCCCTCTTGAAAGGAGTCTCAGGAAATGAGACTTGTCTGGAGCAGAAGTCTTATGAGGAGCGGCTGAGGGAGCTGGGACTGTTTAGCCTGGAGAAAAGGAGGCTGAGGGGAGACCTCATCGCTCTCTACAGCTGCCTGAAAGGAGGGGGTAGAGAGGTGGGGTCGGTCTCTTCTCCCAGGTAACAAGTGATAGGACGAGAGGAAATGGCCTCAAGTTGTGCCAGGGGAGGTTTAGACTGGATATTAGGAAATTTTTCTTCACCGAGAGGGTTATCAAGCATTGGAACAGGCTGCCCAGGGAAGGGGTTGAGTCCCCATCCCTGGAGGTATTTAAAGGACGTTTGGATGAGGTGCTTAGAGACATGGTGTAGTGGTGGTTTTTGGCAGTGTTAGGTTTATGGTTGGACTCGATGATCTTAAAGGTCTTTTCCAACCTATATGATTCTGTGATTCTGTGATTCTGTGAAATGGAACAGGTATTAGAGGGGCTGGAGAATAATTGCAAATTTTGGCTCAAGCTCTTTCAGAGCATCAGTCCCAGTGAACCTGGAAGCCACGCAGCACAGCTGGATTTCATTCCTTATTGTAATGCCAAAGACAGCTTTAAAGAAACTCAGAGAGCTTATTAAATGATTTTTTGAACTGAAATCTTGTTTGTCAGACGCAGTCATAGCATCGACACCCTTCCTCCTCAGTGGGGGTGAAGTGTGGGGCAGGGTGGGGTTGAGCAGGGCCCCTGGCCCAGCAAAACCAGCCCCTGCGCTCATTTGGCATCCCAGTACCACGCGACCTCAGCCGTCGGGGCAGCTTACTCAAACCCAGCAGAGTCCAGTCACTTAAACTGGTCCAGATTTGCTTCTCCTTCAGGCTTCTTTCACATCAAATTCTTCTGGTTAGCCAGCTTTGGGAACCATAACTCTTTTCTATTATCTACCCAAGTCTATGCATTTTCCCCCCATTAATTCACCTAGTACCTTTGTGCTGAAACAATCCAGATATGATTTAATAAGCTTTAGAAAGATAGTACTGGTTCATATGCAGGAAATCAGATTTACATAATTTTCCACTCGCTTTTATAGCCACCGTAGTTCAAATTATCTTTACGTTGGGGAAACTCTTTTAATATGATAAAATGAAATACCACCTACGCTATGCTTCAGCTTGCTAGCCTGGTTTTTGTAATAAATTAAATGTTGATTTGTCATACTGACTTATCTCAGAAAGTTCCTTTTTAATGAGAAGAGAAGAGAGCGCCCTGTCCAGCAGTTAGTCATGGTTATAAGTCACTAAACTAAGCTTCAAAATCAAGCTTCGTCTTGTAATTTTTTTTTATTACCTGAACCTTTCTGCACGGCGGGGGGAAATGAATGATTTTTGGTTTTATCACATACTCTGCGCCTAATAAAATGTCATACGTTGAAAATGGACCCGGTAGCACATAGCTCAGATTTCGGCATAGAAAGCAAAGGGATGGTTATGTTTCAGTGTTCAGACTGAACAAGACTTGAGATTCAGGAGACTGCATCCTGCAAAAGCAAACCTCCTCCCGCGCTCACCGCCGAGCGAGGTCCTGCTCTCCTCCCTGGGCTCCATCCCGCCCGCACCGTGCAACCCTCCTGGACCCTCCGGCAGCACGGCTCGTGTCTGCCGTCAGGGATGCTTTATTTCTCCTCCTCTTCTCTGCCCAAAAGGGAAGCACGTGAGGATTTGGTGAAGTTTGCTTGCTCCGCGTGCGCTGGACCCCGGTGTCTCCCTGCCAGAGGTGGACCTGGCGCTGGCGAGAGGCAGCGGTGCTGTCGGAGGTGGCTTGCTCCTGAGCAAGGCGGTGGGACGAGCTTTGGCTTGGCCCCAGGGAGACTGTCTTCTGCACCATTGGTACCTGTTCTGTGTAGGCATCTCCCATCTAGCTGGGGAGGAGAGCTGTTGGCTGAAGTCTCCTCTTCAGACCATCTCTTGGTGTTCTCGGTCCAGATAGCCCAGTGCCCTGAGGACATCTCGGGACAGCAATGTAACGGGGCGAAAGGAGGGATCTTGCAGAAGAGGCAGGATCCACCATGTGGTATCCACCACCCCCCCCAGCCCTGGGCTCCCAGGCGACCTCTCCTCTTCGTTCGCACACGGCTCACGTGTTTTTCAAAGTAACCACGTTAGTGGGTTCTCCCTTTTGCAGCCCAGCCTTTGGGCTGAGCATCCCCAGCTCACTCAAGATGGGTCATGAGGAATGAGCTTGGAAATTTCTGTTCTCCTTCTGCCTTTCTGACACGTCTGTTCTCTGCAAGGAAAAGGCTTTGAGCACCAGGACGTGGGCACCAAGCTGGCTCAGTCTTGCTCCACGTTTCTGGCAGACATTGGGTCAGTCTAGTCAAAAAAAGCAAATTCTGCAACTTGTATCTAAATAAAGTGCCACTGGCATAACCGATGCCTGCTTGTAGAAATGGCACTCGATACAAGACTTGCACAGGTATTATGTTTTAGGATAATCTATTATATTCACATAGCCTGGAAAGCAAAACCTTTGATACCAGTGTTCAACCAAAGAGCACAGGATGCTGCGTACGTCTGTAAGAGGTCGGGGGTTCATGCATCATAGAAAAGAAAAATATTTGAATTGAGAGAAATTCTGTACAGAAATCTGCTGGCCAAAGTGAGCCTACAGTGTTTCTTTAGCAGCCGAACGTCCCAACAGCGTCATCTGGGTAGCTTCGTCCGAGCGCAGGGTGAGGTAAAGGTCCTCTCCCCTCCTCCTGCCTGCGGCTTTTCCGGAACAAAATCCCGGGGTTCTGCCCGGCTCCGTTCCCGCGCCGCAGGCAGGATAGCCAGCAGACGCTCGGGACTGCTGCAAATGCTTGTCTCCTCGCTTGCTTCTTGACACTGTTTTCTTATATTTTAACTCTTTTTTGCATGCACTTACTGTAATATTTACTTAGGAATTTGAGAAAGGCTTTGTATTAAAGCAAGTAAATACAATTTCTTCAAAGAGACTGAAAATAAATATGAATCTCTGGCTAAGCGAAATTGTCAAACTTTGGCTTCTAAAGTCAGGCAGAAAATGAGTTGTTTTCCAACAGAGCTAAATATATTCACCTTTCATTGATTTCAGTGGAGATCTTAATGCTCAGTAACTTAAAAACAGATAAATTATTCAGACGTTTAAACATGAAGCGCTCATCTGATGTTACGTACTCACATTTTTAGGTGCTTGCCTTAATAATGATTTATCCTCTTTAAAACAAAAAGTAATATTCACTGCGTGGTGTAGCCGGAGGGCTGGGCTACCTTTGCAGCATTTTCTCTGTTTTTCAGAAGAATGCTTTTGCTGTCCTAGTAGTTATCTTAGAAGAATTAATGCAAACGAAGAATGCGGGGGTCTAAGAGTGGAAATTTTCACTTAACCCCTTTTTCTTCTCTTTGCAGCTCCCAGTACAGCCCAGTACGGGATCACCGGTGACGCCGAAGTCCTCTTCTCCTGCTGGTACCTTGTGTTGACACTGTCCTCCCTCACCAGCATATTCTACCTGAAGAACGTCATTCTGCACTAAGTGTAAAGACCCATAAAAGGCTTTTAAGGATTCTCTGAAAGTGCTGATGACTGGATCCAATCTGGTAGAGTTTGTTAAAAGCAGCGTGGGATATAATCAGCAGTGCTTACATGGGGATGATCGCCTTCTGTAGAATTGCTCATTATGTAAATACTTTAATTCTACTCCTTTTTTTGATTAGCTGCATTACCTTGTGAAGCAGTACACATTGTCCTTTTTTAAGACGTGAAAGCTCTGAAATTACTTTTAGAGGATATTAATTGTGATTTCATGTTTGTAATCTACAAGTTTTCAAAAGCATTCAGTCATGGTCTGCTGAGTTGCAGACCGTAGTTTACAAAAAAAAAAAATATTGCAGTAAAAATGTGCTTCTTTAAGGCTGCAATACAAATATTCAGTTCCCTTCTTAAATAGCATTCTATCCACATTTACACAGAAACATTTTTTCTTTTTTGATAAAAAAAAAAATCAAATACTATTGCCTTCAAAATATTTCTTCAAAATATTACACATATCTAGATTTTCTTCTAGCATGATATTCAGGTTTCAAGAATGAGCCTTGTATTATAACTGCATTGTGCAGTACTGCTTTCTGTTTTCTTTCCTTTTTCCTGCAAATTCAGCATGGGTGTGCCTTCATAAAACACTACTTTCCTCTCCCTCTCCAGCAAATCTGGAATGTGTTTTGGGCAATGCTAGAGCATCCTTTTGAGCATAACCGATCTCCAGCTGAGGACAAAGGTGCTATGGGCTAAAAGGCAAACCTCCTCCCATCTCCAGGGGGCCATCGAACTGCTGCAGACTTATCGGGTGTAGGCAATCAGTCAAGGATGGCACCAACTCCTTTTACGCTTTCCATCTACCACCACTGACCAGTAGGTGATCGCTGTAAAAACTAGCTTTCCCATTACAAAACGGAACGCAAATTCTTTTGAGACATCTTTTGAACGTAGGAACGTTTCCCTCAGTCATTCTAAATCAAAATTCCTAAATGGCTCTAAACGTGAGAAGCTGAATAGTCCCTTTTGTATTACTGGCAAAAACTATGTGAATTGGTATTTTTCTTGCACTTAATTTTGTACTGGTTTGGCTAATTTAGCAATGATAAAGGATGCTTTTAAATATTAGATAGCTGAAAATACATGAAGTATCAAGCAGAATTTTATATATATACATATATATATAAAATACATATCTATATTCAAATGAGGTTGCTCCAATAACTGTACTGAAGTGCATGTTGCCATCCATGACAGAATCATCTTTACAGACAGGACTTCATTACCGAGGTACTAATACCTTACACAGCAGTTAAGCCCTCATACACGATTTCCTAGCACTGCAGTCTGTCAAGACAACGCTCTCAGTTCACTCAGTGAAGGATCACGTTTCGAAATAGCACATAATGCTACCAGCTTTTTTTTTAACCAGCCCTGGACAGCATTAACACAAAAAGTTGCTCACAGTTTACAGCCGAATTTAAAAACGCCATCTGTGTAAACTGCTGGGACGTGACTATGGCCAACAGCCCGCGAACGCAAGATCCCCTGGTGACCCCAGCAGATCTTGACTTGCTTACGAAACAACTACTGACGACAAGCATAATAAAACCATTATCGACGTTATTATTCCCCTGTTTTGTATCGGAACTCCAGTAGGCGACACAATTATTATACTACAAGACTTTTTGCTCCTAACAACAGGTTTTTGTAGCCGCCAATACCAGACGAGCGCTGCGCGTACCCAGCAGTTCCAAATTCAGTTTACAGATACCCCACGGTTTGAAAAGGCGGCCTCTGAGTTTCGCTAGTCCCAGTATACACTATCCCATGCTAACGTGTAGACAGAATATGCAGGGAATCTGTTGTAGTTACGGATAAAGAGTACAAACAGAAATATGCTGACTCCAAAATATGGCAGTAAAATGTGCTGGGTCACTCCGCATACGTTCAGTGACAGATCGTACTATTTCTATCTTATTATTTACAGCCGTGTGCTAAGCAGTTACTATTTTCAGAAATGTGGCATTTTTTAAAACCTTGAATAACATGACAAAATTCATTCTTTAAGGAAATAGTATAAAACCAACTCAAATTACACTATACACAGTCCTGATATTCTGATCTCTCTTGTATTGCAGCTTTAAAGTGCTATATTTTAGAATCCATTCGCTAGAAACAGTGGTGCTGCAGAAAGTATCATGTCAGTACAGTTTTATGAAGAAAGAAAAAAGGATACGCATAGCCCAACTCATACGGCTTGTCTCACATAAAATCGAGAGATGTTTCTATACTGCGGCTGGATCAAATTCTACATTTCGATATTTCATCTCAGTGATTCCTGCTATCTGGGTCCTGATATTTCCAGCAACAGAATAGAATGAACAGCAGCTTTATCAAATATGGAAAAAAAATTATAATTCCGTATTGACTGTTTGCATTCGTGCCATGTAGAGCCACTGGATAACACGGACGAGATATTCAGTCCCACCTCTGAATTTTCACTGAAATTTGGGGGGACATAATTGTTGTCAAGTCAAAAAAGAAAAAAACCAAAACCCACAAACATTTCTAGGTGCCAACGGCGTTTCCTTAGACGAAGTAGGTATTTACTCTCAGTCAGACCTGCGTGTTCAGCAGTGGACGTGTGTGTGTGTGTGTGCGTGCGTGCAGAGCGCGGCGCGGGGCGTGCCAGGACCGCGCACACGCCGCGGGTGCCCTCGGTGTCTGTAGGGTTAGTCTCCTGAAGGCTGCTTATGAGGCTCTGCCCGCTCAGCCCTCCAGTCCTACAAAGAGATACAGCCGTGCTTAACTTTACGCACCGATTAATTCAACAGACGTAGTACACGGCGTCAAACGACCTTAATTTTTGCAGGATTGGAGCTGTGGGCGGTGTTGATCAAATAAAGAAACTCGGTTCTCGGTGAATCTGTTCCATGCGGTAAACTGGTAATTGTACAGATTGGGACTTATTGGGACCTTCTTCCAAAACGGACAGTGCAGACTGCTGCAAATTGAACGCAACATTTTACAAAATCTACCCGCCCTTTAATTTGTGGGGTGTATTTGCTTCAGGCAGCTGTTTGAAGGTATGTTCTATGCTTCTTCAAAGGATTAACCCATACTGTTCATATCTGTCGGGCAAACGTTATTATATTTATTCCCACCTTTCAAACGTGACAAATAAATGGCTTAGCTCCAAGCAGTATAACGGAATATTTATATCAAGATTGTTGTCCACATTGGAAACCCCCAAGTCTGTAACACCCTAAGTTCCTACTTGTGCAATAACTCAGGTCTGCAATCAGCATTGCATCGGTGGCGTGCACAGAAGCAATGATGCTCTAATTATACAGTTGCTGATCGTGATATTATACTAATACTGAATTAAAGGATGTCTCACAACTTCTGGAACAAATGCAGTTTCTCAAGGGTTTATAACTTGGCAGGAAACGTACCCTTCGTAGCGAGACAGCTTTTTTTAAACTTTTCAATATATATATTTTTTTTAGAAATTATGCTCTTTTTAAGATGCAGGAGTGTTAAAAACCATCACCAGTGAAAGCTGCTTTTTTGCACATTTTCAGAGCTAGCGTTCTAGGCAAACAATGGTAAATGTTATGCCTACCAAAATCTCCGCTTAGCCCACATAACTGTGTTATAACGAATGTGTATACCAAAATATGTATTTACACGGATAAACAATATGCCTTAAAGACTAAATATGCATTTACTTCTAAGACTGGGTCAGACTTGTGCCCAGTCTGGAGGTAAATAATCCATATTCCATAGCCTGCCGTGGAAGGGTTTGTTTCTTTGGAGGAAAAAAGAAAAAGAAGGAAAAAAAGGCGTTTCTTTTAAAAGAATCTTAAATAATTTTAAAATTCTTGCATAAACTGACATATGTGAGGAAGTTCAGGGAAAGGGTCCATTTCAGCCTGACGCTTTAGCACTGGCAACGCGTCCCCTCGCTCGCGGGGTTTGCGGGGGGCTGGCAGCGCCGAGGCTCGTCCCATCCCCGCCCGCACCCCTTGCACGCTTAAAGCTCTCGGGCGGCCCCGAGCCGGGCAGAGCGAGGGCCTGGGTGCCTCCTCCTCCCGCAGCGCTGCGGGAAGAGGGGCCCCGCGCCCCTCCGGCCACGCTACAGCTTGCAACACAAAATTCCTTAAAACAAGAAAATAGTGGGGAAAAAAAAAAAATCTTAAAAAACCAGGAATTAAAAATTCTCCATTCAGCCTTAAGATTCAGAGTCGATAAATAAGTATTGACATGGAAGGGAGGAATTTACTTTCAATCTGACCGACCTTAAGCACCGCCGCTGCACACGCAGGGATGCCGCAAACACGCTTAGTTTGGCTTGGCTCCGGTTTTCAGCCCTGTGTTATGTTTCTCTGCTGAGCATTGAGGGCAAGGGAGGGAATTTATTCTGCGATCGGAAAAGTCCGTAACATAACTGAAAACAGCCAGATCAAGGCAATGGCACAAGGGGCTCAGGATAGTTTGGAAGGGATTCTCAATAAATCCTGCTCCAAAAACTTTGTATATACCAGGACACCTTCAGCGCTGAGCACGTACCTGCTTGTTCCTATCACTTTCTGCCCACTTTATGCCTAATTCATGAAGAGCTCAAAGGTTCCTTTATATGAGAAAATTCCCGTGTTAAAAAATGCAGAGATCAGCATATTTGCCACCTCCCATAAACTCAGTTTTCAGTCATTCATATTTAAGGCATCTTAAGCTTTCCCGTCACTCGGTAGGGCGTAAATCCGTATCATAGGACAAGCTGTGGGGCCAGATTCCCACCCTGCTCTGCCCGCTTCCTCCGGGTCCCAAACGCAGCCGCAGCGAGGCCGTCAGGTCTCTGCACGGGAGGGCTCCCGCGCCGGGGGGCTGCTGCGTGCTGCGTAACGGTCCCAGCCGCGCCGCATCGCCTCCGTGCCGACGGCTCCGTAACTCCTGGCTGCCAGAATTACCCCTGAGGGTTTGCTTTAATTTACGCCACCAGCCATCCCGGTGCCTGCAGAAACGCAGGAGGGACCTTTTCCTTCGCTCTGGCTCCAGACCCCCTTCTCCCACGCGATGAACTCTGAACCCGGCCGCAAACAGCAATGAAAAATAGCACAGCTGAAAGTCATTTCACTTGCAGCCCCTTTCATTGCCTCAGCCCCCGGGGCAGCTGGACAGCAGGTAAACCCTAGCCCCCATTAGCAGAATAAATTACATTTCTGCAGCGAGACAGAATTTAAAGACGGGGGAGGAGGAGATGGTGCAGTGCTGCTCTGGCCACTACGGCCACAGGAATTTCCCCTCCTATCTGCCAAATATGAAAGTACTCATTATTCCTCCACTACCCTTTTTTTTTTTATGCTGCCAGCTAAAAAAAATGCCTGTACTGATGATATATATTATATTTGGTATCTAGAGGGCAAAATCTGTTCTTTCCTAACGCACATCCATCCTTCTCTTTATTATTTTTCAGCCAAAACCAAAACACAATTCGCACATTACACAATGCGATTTATGTGCCATAACAGCAGCTTTTCCACTTATCAAAACCATTATAGTCATAAGCACGTAACTCCCATTAACCTCAACGACAGCGACTTAAACGTGAGCCACAAGTGAGAATAAACCTGAAAGAGGTGATTGAGCAGCAGCAGCCCCGGTTGCTGGTAGGTGTCTAATGGTGAGATGGCAGGGCCATTTCTTCCCTCCCCCCGCCTTTCTTTTTTTTTCTTTTCTCCTATGAAAATAGACTTTCCTCTTCTACAGGGCGGTTAATTTAGGCTGGGAGGTGCCGCCATTTAGATGTGCTTAACATTTTTGACGCGTCCCTTCAGGTAGCGATAGTTCATCAGGCGCGGGAGAGGCGAGGCGTCCCGGGGAGCCGCGGCGAGCCGGGCAGGCTGCTCCCGCTTCATGCTAATGAGACAGTTTCTCGCAGGAATTTCGGCTCTGTAGAAGCTGCGGGAGGTAGCATGGTTCATTAGGCTATGAAAGCTTTAAAACGTTAAAGGAACTGGTTTCTTCTCTCTCATTTAAGCGAATTGCTAAAAGCACTGGGTTGTTCTTCCACGGAACTTCGAATTCACTGTTTTCTTCATTAACCTTGACCTTTTTACATTTATTACGATAAGGGGAAAAAAAAAAGTTAACTTTGGAGTACGCTAATGCAAATTCACTCCCCCCCAAGCTTTTACAATTAGAGAGCCCGGGAGTTTGGGCCAGGGGACCAATGGATCTCGTTTGCCGCTATTTTCTGTATAAAGAGGACTTAATGTTTGTTTGCCAAAAATTAAGGATCATAAGTCCCTGTGAATCATTTCTAAATGACTTTTAGCAAGCTGAGTGCACATATCCTTCCTACCTATGTGCTTATTAGCAGCAGAAAGACAAACGGAGAGATGGGACGGGACACCTTCCCGAGAGCTGCTCCCCGGAGCCTCGGCCGCCTCCGGCGTCGAGCCGCTTTGCTGGGGCCAGGCAAGGATGCCCGTATTGCTCTCAGTGAGCTGGAAAATAAGCTAGCGAGGCATCCATGTGGAGCTGGAGGCAGTTCAGAGCTAAATTAAACAACATGCTTGACACAGTCTTTGGAAGTTTAGTTCTGGGATATTCGAATCCATCTTTTGAAACCGCTGCCGACGCAGCCTCGTGCTTTAGCCGTCGGTGAGCAACAAACCCAATTCAGGAAAGTGGCAATTCCGTCCACCCTCCTCCAGGTATCCCTGGAAAAGCGAACAAGTAGCATCCTGCTCTGCTACTTGCGCGTTTTCTAGTTTTGTCGGGGGTTTTTTTCCCATCTGAATTTAATTGCAAGGCTGCCAAGCTATGCTCCTACAGCTGGCGGCAGCTGTGCTAAGAGGGAGGAGGTGCCTGGCACTGGGTTTCGGGCTCCGCTGTTAACAGAGGGCTGCTCTCCCCGGGCATCAGCGCACGCTTGGCACTGTCTCCCCCCGCCCTGGGGCCGGCTCTCCGCTGGCCCCATCCTTTGGTCCCCTTCTCTCCCCGGCCACGGGGAAGGCAGGGGAGCAGGGGGAGGCTGCAGCTCGCAGACTGAGCTCCTAACCCATAAAATGAGCCTTAAAAGAAGCATCAGCCGAATAGTCAGCGAAGACGACAAAGACGGGCTGTTACGCCTCGTGCACCGAGGTCTAAGCTCCCACCTTCTTCTCTAACAGGGCTCTGATTCCAACTGAAACAAACCTGAAAGCTCCGTGATGTTTTTCTGACTCAGCAAAGCGTTCCTCCCCCAGCCAGACACGTACGTGCTGCCGTCCTTGAGCGTGGGGTATGGTGGTAGAGTCTTTCCGTGCAGGCGTAGCTTTATATAGGTTCAGCAGAGCAGAAATGTCAGAAGGTCAGTTTGTCTCCCCTGCTGATGAAACACGTAGTGGAAAAGATACCTAAGTTTTTACAGTATATTCATTTTTGTCATGGGAGTTTTGATAAGTGTCTCGGTCTTTGTTTCAGTGCCTTAAGTACCTTTTCGCAAAAGGCCACGATGTAAGAGAATACATTTAAAAAATTAATTTCCCAAAGTTAATCACCCTTAGTAACTCAGCTCCCCAGCACAGCCGCTCCCACGTCAGATGTACCGCCGGCTCCTCGGGAAGCGAGAGGGCGGCAGCGCCAGTCAAGAGGCACTGATGAGTGCTTCTGGCATGGTATTTCTCTCAGAAGATTTTAGATAAGACACTTAGTTCTTCTGAAAAAAAGTCAGCTAAGGGCTTTGACCTTATATTTGAATACAGAATTAGCACTCCGGTAAAGGTTAATGAACAGAAGAAGGGAGTAGAGAATTTTTGACCGAAATACTTCTGAAATGGATTTAGACACGGGCAGGTCTCCGGGCAGGTCTGCTGCTGCAGAAGGACCCGCTCCCCTCGGCCCCAGCACTGCGGCCGCTGGGAAAACCTGCTCGGAGAGGGGAAGGAGGAGGAGGAGGAGGAGGCGGAGGAGGAGGAGGAGGAGGAGGAGGAGGAGGAGGAGGCGGGTCTGCGGGTGCTTGGTGTGCAAAGCCATGCCAGTGATGAGGCATTAGGCTCAACCAGCTCCAAGGCTAAAAGACTGAAACCAGTTCCCCCCGCGGCAGGGCCTGTTCTGGCATTGCTGTTGCAGGATGGAAAGGGACGGGGGTTTACTGCAGGCTTTGCATGCGGCTGGCTTGGCTTGGTCCTCGGCTGAGAGCCCTAAGGAGAGCACAGGATCTTCCTCTGAGTGTTTAAAGTATGTTCATTTTTCTGACAAACTGTGATCTTGAAATACAATTTTTTTTCTTTGCTTCCTCATCAAGTTGATGCATGTGAAAAGTAATTATTTTACCATATGGCGAAATGTGCAATTATTACTGTTAGGCTCTTCATTTAAGACTAGCCCCTTTATGAGCGCCGACACCCAGGGATTTGGCCAATTCAGGCAAAAAAAACCCTCCCCAACACTTTCCCAATTTCTAATTCCTCTCCCACCCAAAAATCATGACACCATTGCTGCAAAAGGCAAATAGTAATGGTAAATACTGGGATGGCATCTTAAAATGAATTGCGAGAATCAGGGCTATTATAATTTAATCATCACTTCAACTTACTGGGTTCATGATTTTTATCATTAAAGGCATTTTACCTATATTTAAAGCTCACACTATTAGCAAAACCTGGGAGCTGTGAAAAGTGCTTTAATATTCCAATAGATTAGAAACATTTTGGAAGGAAATCCCTTGCCACCTTCCACAGGCTGAGGCAGAAAAGCCAAAACCGAAGCACGCCCCGCCGGTTCACGGTGCCGGCGGTGGGGGAGCAGGGCAGGGACCCTTCCGTGGCTATTTCCACTGCGCAGAGCTATTCAGTACCAGGGTAGCTGCTTCATACAGTGCCAGCGCCTTCGGAAGGGTTAATAAGAATAAAACAAGTATAGGGAAAAAAACCGCCACAGAGTCATTTGTATTTGTTAAATGTAGAGAGACACCATCTGAAAACAAAAGCCAAGCCTCGTGGAGGTAGGGAGCCAAATCTGTGCGTAATTATCCTTCTACTATTCAAAATATTGTTATTAAAATAACTCTCCACTCAAATTCCAGCGCAGCTATCGCACCCAGCGTAGAAGAGCTCATAAAGACTATACGTTTGGGCTGCAGCGGAACACGTTTGCACCCCTCTGCGCGGTAACGGCAGCTCCTCTGCACCAGGCACGGCTGTGGCGAGGTCCCATCTCGGAGGGTGGCGGGGCAGCTGCTCTGTCCCTGCGCCCGCTCTTTGCCACCGGTTTTCCGGCAAAACCACATCCCTTGGCAGAGCGTAGGTTTGAGCAGCGGTGACCGAGGGGCAAAGAGCCGCACCGCACCGCACCTCAAGGACGGCTCAGCCCGGACCACAGGGAGCCTCGAAAATGAGCCCAAGGAAAAATGCTGCCTGCCCGCTGGGAAGGGCTGGGATTGCCCACACAGCCCAGCTCCTGCCCTCCACCTTTGTCACCGGGGCTTCTTCCCCTTTTTTCCCCCTTCCAGGATAAGTTCCCGGGAACAACAGGAACAACATCCTGCGATAGGGAACATCCCGTACAGGACTAACATCCCGAATAGGGACTAACATCCGAGTGTCGAGTCCACGTTTAAGGACAGGTATCCCGTGCCACTGCAGGCTGGGACTATATCTGATGAATTTGTGTCCCTCGGACGGATGGGCTGTAGCCCACCGGTCGCTCCTTCTGCCAGCACAGGGCTCTGCAGCAGCATGACTTCCCGCAAACACGTCTTGTCTTGTCTTGTCACCCATCTTCTCAAAGAGGAGGGGGTGACTGCTCTCCAAAACGCAGCACCCAGCTCTAAGTCAATAATATATGCAAATGCACTTAGCAAAGCACTCCCGCAGATGTTCTTAATTAAACCAACCTAACCTAAGCCCACATAAAGTAATAACCCCAAAAACTGCCTTCCCGCTCTCATATGTTCTGAATCACTGCTGCAGAATACTACAGGAATATTATTTTTATAAGAGTGAACCATTTGCTAAATAAGCCACCTGTTAAATAAACACTCCCACTCTCCAAATATTGTTGTTTTGTTTTCCAGACTATGCACAATCTGGATTTATTTTAGATGAAAAAAGATAATCACTAAAGTAAAAAAAAGAAAAAGAAAAAAAAAAACAAACAAAAAACCAGTATTTTGACTATTTGAAACTATCCATCTTGTGTGCACATCTGCTCCTTTGCAAGCTGGCAGAGCTCTTGCATTAGAAGAGAATCATAGTTACTTATTCAGCCGGGAGCTAATGAATTTCCATCATCAGACCTCAGCAGTCTTCACTTTTTTAACTTCTTTAAGCCTTGAATTGTTCCTTATTCACCTGGTTTCACTTTCTATGAGGTGTATCTTCTCATAGGGACAAATCCTGATCCAAGATTGTTCTAGCAAAGCTGACACAGGAGCAAGAACAGAGGTCGCCTCAAGTTTCATTACGCCATCACTTTTTCCATGCTTTAAAAGCCAAGTTCACCGCTATCCCACCGCAAGCCTGTCTGTACAGGAACATCCTGCTGCACACACCTAATGCACGCCGTTTAGTCTGTAGGACTCCCTCCTTTCCCCACCCACCACAGCTCCTGGAAAACACTGGATTAGTTCTACAGGATGGACATCTCTCAAAAAAACCACATTAAAAAAAGAATAGAATAGAATAGAATAGAATAGAATAGAATAGAATAGAAATTTCAGTTGGAAGGGACCTACAACAATCATCTAGTCCAACTGCAAGAAGATGTTAAATAGCTAACATGCCATTTAAGATCATATCTGGCCTCTTTTCTCCATCGTAATGAATAAGCTAGCTCATATCTCCGAGCCCTCTCGCCCGCCCTGCAATCCCCAGGTACAGCTCTGCAAGAGCCAGCAAGAAGCCGAGGTCACGGCGTGTCAGCTCTCGTCCCCGCGTTTCTGCCCCCCCAGCAGGTCTCTCGCTGCACCTCCACGGGCCCTGTGAGAAACCAGAGCACTGAAACTCTTCAGATTAATCATAGAATCATAGAATCATAGAACCACAGAATCGTATAGGTTGGAAAAGACCTTTAAGATCATTGAGTCCAACCGTAAACCTAACACTGCCAAGCCCCCCACTATACCATGTCCCTCAGCACCTCACCCAAACGTCCTTTAAATACCTCCAGGGATGGGGACTCAACCCCTTCCCTGGGCAGCCTGTTCCAGTGCTTGATAACCCTCTCGGTGAAGAAAAATTTCCTAATATCCAGTCTAAACCTCCCCTGGCACAACTTGAGGCCATTTCCTCTCGTCCCATCACTTGTTACCTGGGAGAAGAGACCGACCCCACCTCTCTACCCCCTCCTTTCAGGCAGCTGTAGAGAGCGATGAGGTCTCCCCTCAGCCTCCTTCTCTCCAGGCTGAACAACCCCAGGGCCCTCAGCCGCTCCCCATCAGCCTTGTGCTCCAGACCCTTCCCCAGCTCCGTTGCCCTTCTCTGGACACGCTCCAGCACCTCAATGTCTCTCTGGGAGTGAGGGGCCCAACCCTGAACACAGGATTAAATAGATATAGAGAGAGAATAATTTGATGCCAGACCTCAGGGTTCTGTTTAGAGCATGAACATAAAAGGTTAAAGTGATTGAGTGAAGGGAGCAAAACCAAGTGTAAACGAGGATGCTCTGAGGCGGGGCGAGTGGTGAAGCACTGGAGCTGGTTTTGCTGCTCGTGCCAGATGATCCTGGGCTGCAGCTTACGCAGTCTCCGGATCAGTGAGTTACGTTTGCGGGGGTTTGAGTTTACTTTTGAAGGGCTTCTCAGAAACTGTAAGACTCAGCGTCTGCAAAGCTGCAGCTGAAGAACAACGTTCTCCAGGCGCTTTGCTGGGTCCTTCTGCCATCCCAGACGAGCGCTTTGACATTGGAAAGTAACGCTTGGGAGATGCTCATGCCCTGTTATCCAGCCTGGCGTGACCGTCAGTGCTACGGACCCAGACCTGACAGCTAGAGTGCAAATTCCTATGGTGTGTCGTTTCTTAGAGTTGGCGCTGAGACAGGGTCCCCAACAACATACAGAACACTCCCTCCAAACATTTCCCCAGGCTTCATCGATAAATGCGTGGCCCACAAAGAATGCTTAAAATCTATTGCTAACGCCGAGGACTGGTCGCAAGCAGCCACATACAACCTCTGAGTGTGTGCGTGCAGACGTTTAGCCGGGATTTAAATGGCTTTAGTGATTTTGTGTCCCCGTATCTGAAAATAATCTCTTGTTGTCACAAATAATTACACGGTACAGACGGAGGTTTGGAGATCAGCGGTGACATCCTCATCCATGCCAAGTTATACTTGCACATAAAGTCCGGTTCACTTGGCGAGACTACTTGTACATGCTATTATACTTTGTGAATAATGGTACATGATATCAGGCCCATGGAAATCTAACTGATTGGCAGTAAAAGCTGGGTAGGTGATCATCTAAGTGCATAAAATGTGGCCATAAAGATGCACCGGCATTATGAGTTCATATAAAATTGCAGGCACAAAACTGGACAAAACTGCTTTTCAAAATCAGCCCCATTATATCCTGTTCTCTTTCACAGAGGGCCTTTGTGATAATAATTTTGCATGCTGCTATTTTGCATGTTCACACATATTTTCTTGCTCTTTGACACTCAGCACCTAGCAACTTGGCTCCATCACCTTTAGCTGATATTTTTCCCATGCCTTCTGAATAAGGCAGCACCAGAATCCTCCATGCAAGTCTCATACTCTGTCCTTAAAAAGAACCCTTTTTTTTTCCCCAAGACAAATCCAGTTTTCATCCAGCTACAGGCTTGCCTATATCTTTTAAACACTAAACCCCATCAGCTTGTAATTTTTTTCCAAGTGCTTTTATGCATCTCGACTCTAATGTAGATTCTTAGAAAATTTCACAAAGCCTGTATTACTCATTTCACTTGACATGCAGCTCACAAATTAATGGTGTCTGTTAATTAGGCAGCTAACCCCCCCCCCAAAAAAAAAATTAAAAAAAAATTGTAATGCTTCTTATTTGAAGGTGCAGTGCTGTAAAACGCTGACATATGAACTGAGCGATGCTACAACGCCCAATATATACACGTACATATAATGCATAGGTGTGCCAAGGGTTGTTTTCACAATAACCTGGCGCTCATACATGAATTAGCCTTGCGAGCGAACAGCAGCAAATGGCCCCTTATTCCCTGGTGCGGGGAGCACACAGGCACAGCCCTTGCCCCGGCAGCTCCCCAGGACCCACCACCGCTCGCTAACGACCCGGTCTTGCACAGGAGGCACCCGTTTGGCACCGGACCAGTTAACAAACCATGCAAGGACAACATGTTCATTCTTCACCCGCAAAGCGTCCGAATAACACAAACTCCTGTCCAACCTACTGCCCCGATCGCTGTGTCTTTTGTATTCTGTGGAGCCCCAAAGAAAACACTGTGAGTGCTTCCTCAGCTTCACATCTAATTGAAAAACTGGTCCAGAGCCTGCAATGCGGCGCAGTCCTGGTGCTGCTTGATGGATGAGAGTGATGCCAAAGACCCCAAACGGTCTGCTGCTTTGGAGAGACTGTGGTCTTTGATGATTAGCAGAAAGGAAAGAAAAAAAGATTTTGCATACCTGAGTCTATGTTACTTTAACAAGACTAGTGCAAAAAGAACGTGTTTATTTGGAAATATTGCAATGGCCCACACAGCAATAGGAAAAAAGAAGAGACAGTTGCGTCCTTTTAAGATAGACCCTTTCCGCACCTCTCCATCTCAGCCTTTTCCGTAAAGAAATCCAGGACTCATTTCATTCAAAGAATAGACTTTAAATTTCTATACTCGTGTCAGGGTAGCATTAAATATTAAAGCAAGATATTAAAATTTCAAAGAACCTAAATTAAACCTGAGGTATTCAAAAATAAGTGTTCCTGAATATTTAATACTAAAGATTTCATAATTAACTTTAGAAATCTCTCACATTAAGAAAATGAGGAGCTGCCTAAAAAAATGTGACCATCACAGTGACCTTCCAGAGGGCTGCGGCAGATGCTCTCGGCCCACAGAAAGACGCAGGTTTTCTTTCCACTGTCCCCGGCCAGTGCCCCCGGGTCCCGCAGCGCTGTCCCCCTCCCATCGCCCTCCACCACCGCCTCCAGCCTGGGACGAGCGGGCGGCTGCCTCGCTGGGGCTGGAGGACCACGCCGTGTCTCCTCTGGCACGTGCCACCGGCAACCGGGGCCCTCCTGGGTAACATCGATTCAGTTTCTTTCCTCCTCAACCGTTTAAAGGAGTTTCTTGGGCTCCGTGACGTCTTCGTGGCTTGCTGCAGAAGCCTTGCCAGCCCTTCACCTTCTCCAAGCGGGGACACCACCGCAGTGTCACAGCTGCCCTCTCCCACGTGCAATAAATAGACTTGCCTGCAGGACCAAAAGGGCTGTGACTGACCACAGCAGTTCACCAACTGGGTATTTAAGAGGTGTGATGAGATGTTATTTACTGTTCTTTTAACTTCGAATGTACTATGAAAGACACATGGATTTACTAGGGAGGAGAAGCAGAACAAACCAAAACTGAATTGAGTTTGTACGTATGTAAGCAGGTTTTCCTCGATTATTCATAAAGACAGGCTGACTTCCGAGGAGCAGTTACAGGTGGCTCGCCTGTTAGTGTCCTCCAAAGATCTTCCAGCTGGACCGCTCGCAGTTTCCCACCATCATGAAACTGTTTGTAACTTGCCTGCCCACTAATACTTATAACAGCTGATCCTATGTGCATATAAAGATGTGGGAGAGTGGTCCACACCAGGACAGGATCTAGTCCAACATTTCAGTGTAACTGGGGGGGGGGGAAATAAAAACAGATAATGTAGCGATTCACATGAGGATGTCTGAGCTTGGGAAATTATTCTGTACTAAAACGGTCTGAGAAGACGTAAAAAAAATAGCACTTAAGAGAGAAAAGTGGTCCTCTTGATTTAGCTCTAAAATCAGTGCAGCAGCAGCAACCTGCCACTCCTCCCTCAGCATCCCCTCTCCTCTGGCCAGCCCTCGCCCTCCTCCGCTCCGCTCCCCTCCCCAGAGGGGCTCTGCGCACCTCTCCCTCCATCAGCACGCTGGGCTGCGGAGAGAAATGTCCATGTGAAGCCCCGTCCTCGGGCTCGGCAATGAGCCGAAGCGCCCCAAGGCAGCAGGGATGGTGCCCATGCAGCAGCCCATCACCGCGCTGTCCCTCAGCAGTGTCCTCCCACCGGTGGGAAGGGCAGGTCCCGCACCCCTCAGTTGCAGCGACCACTGCTTCATGGTTTTCACCCCAGCCAGGTAGGGCAAGGGACTCTTAGAGCCCTAGGTGCACAAAATGGATTGATGATGGTGATGGTGGTGGTGATGGTGCTAGTGATGGTGGTGGTGATGCTGGTGGTGATGCTGTTGGTGATGCTGGTGGTGGTGGCGCTAGTGATGGTGGGGGTGATGCTGGTGGTGATGCTGGTGGTGGTGGTGCTAGTGATGGTGGTGGTGATGCTGGTGGTGATGGTGCTAGTGATGGTAGTGGTGGGGACCTGGCCAGTGCCAGCGGGATGGGAAAGGGCTCAGTCTCCTCTGCTGACCGAGAGCAACTCCTCCATGGGGCAGCTGGCAGCAGTCTCTCACCAGTGGATTTCAGGACAGCTCATTAATTAAGCCGATTCCCAAGTCAGCTGGGACCCAGCAGGGCTCCTGTGCCCAGCTGAGCTCCATGCCCAGAGGCAGGGCGTTAGGGCATTTTTTTTCCTCCCTTCGCTGGAGTTCTCAGGGCTGTGAAACAGCTCTAGTTATAACTAGATGCGCTTCGCAGAGATTTAAAGCATTATATAAGCATTACGATTTATTATTCTAATGACTCCATCCCACATGCGTTTTTATAAATGGAAAGTTGCTTTAAATCGATGGTATGCCAGATTTTTAGCTCTCTCGGAGAATGTGAGCGCAGCAAATAAGGCCAGTGATGTACAGCACAGCTTGTAGGCAGCCAGAAGTCTCTAGGTACTGTCACAAGTAGCCAGCTGATAGCCTGTGCGTGTTAAGGCTGTGGACTAAGCCTGAGCTACCGTTTAAAACCGCAGAACTAATCGTACACAATTAGCCATACTCTTCCAGGAGGCTGCTCCCTGGCTTACGAGCACTGTGTGCTGCCTCTGCTCAGCCTACATCTACAGATAAGGGTGATCCGACAATTGAAGCCTCTTATATCTGCGGAAATCAAATAGAGATCGGTGTAAACAGAATATAACAAGTTGGTCGTTGGCTTCAGTCACTGTGAAGAGGTTTAAATGCCTTCCCGAAGTAGAATATTGGTCTACGATAACTGGCAGAAGAAAAATAGCAGATTCAATGGTACAGACTGTAATTGAACATTCACAATTTGACTAATCAAAGTAAACATGCCTTTTTATATGCACATATAAAAGTCACTGAATTAATATGGTAAAGAAAATCATCAACTTCGTCAATGGTGACACAAAATAATTACCAGCCTTCCACGTTAACAAGTATAACGCTGCAAATCACGGGGGCTTGAATTACTTGTGCTGCAGCTCAGGGGATCCCTGGGAGCGTCCCGAGGCCCGGGAGAGGCGAGCACCCCTGCCCGCCTTTGTGCCACCTCTCTAGCAGTGCCTTGGGCACGGCTGCAACTCCAGCTACCGCTCCCGGACCTTCCCTAGTACGCTTGTTCTCACAAAATGCCTCGTGGCTCCCGTAGAAAAGGCTTAGCCAAGCCCAAAGCTGGCCAGGGGAGAGCCAGCCCCGGGGAAAGGGCAGCCCGCTTGTACCGTCAGGGCAGGCTGTTATTTTTTATGACCTCTGCTAATTTGCAGGACTCGTTTTTGAGCTTCACTCAGTAACGTACAATAGACGTCACAACGTTCACTTCAGCAAAACGTCAGCTTACGGGTGGAGGGAAGAGAAGGGGGTCGAAGAGATAAAACCATATACTGACAAAACAATAAAAGAAAAATCAATCTTTATGACAGATGAGCAAGCGAGATTTACAGTGTAATCAGAAAGCACAAAGAGATTCATGGTTTGCCGGGAAGAGTAGCCAGGCAGCATTATTCTATAGCTGGAAACACAATCGCGCTTGCAGGACCTGTTTGCTTATTTCTGAGCAAATCTTCCAGCACGTTTTGTCGACGCGGATAGCTAAAACGCACAGATCTTAGCACTCCATCTGTATTGCTGCGCCTCTCCTTTCACCGAGCGCCTGAACTTCTCAATCCTTTGGCTTTTTTGATGCGATCAGCCGGCACAGAACATGCACTCTAAAACTGCTGGAGATAAGACACAGCCCCAGAGAAAGAGGCAGTGCCACGCAGTCCCCGCTCCCGCAGTCGGAGCAGCAATTAGAATAACCATCAAGGCAGATCTGCTCTAAGAATGAGCTTCTGGCTATCAAGCGATTGTAATAATTTCTGTTCAGTTTTATATAATGGTCTTTATATATGGTCAAAATGACCAGCCAGCTAGAGCTTAAAGAAATACTGATCTGTGAATTGAATACCATGTGAAGCTTAGCACATACTTCAACCTGAGCCAGTTTAGATCGCTTGGCATTTTTTATCTGAAAAGCAAGAATCACACAGCAAGACCCTCAGGTGATTTAATCACCCATTTACTCCAGTGGAAAAACAAACTCTCTTTTTTGTTGCTGTTTTTTTGTAAAGTCTCATCGGCCCTGGGATGGCTATCCATTCCTCCTCCTCACCAAAGTCAACAGTGATCATTTACAACTGGCACATCTAATCACCCCTGCGCATCCCACCCCATGGAAAGGGTCCGCAGCACTTCAAAAGCCTGGGCTCGGACAACACAAGTTCACAAGATCTATTATCAGGTCGGCTAAGCTATTGTAGGAGCTGGATCAGGTCTCTTCCAAGGGCATTGTTTAGTTTTGTTGATGTCTTTTACTTTGCATCGTATTAAACTGAAGCCAAGCAAGGCAGAATGGCAGCTCCTGCGGGTTCTGCCTTTCGCTTTGGGGAGGTACCGCAGACTGGGCAGGGCTGTTTTCCTAATGATGCGGCAAATGTCGATTAAACGGAGAAATTAGTTCAGCCACATACTTCAGAATAATTCCTGAAGACAGGCTTTCAGGATGTAAAGTTTCTCAGGGAGATGCAGCTACCCCCCTCGCTACCTAGGAACCTCGGCACCCTCGAGGCTGAGCGTTTTGGTGGAGCAGGGACATGAAAGCTTTGCTTGGTCACGGTTGTGTCCCCCCAAGATGTGGTCTCCTGCCTGGCTGTAGCATCCCGTGTGCCGGTGCTCTCGGCTCCCAGGTGCTACTGAGCAACGCCTGGACAAAGCCAGAGCAGAGCTCCCCGGCTCTGCCCCGGGGAAGGGAGACTTCTCCTCTGCCTCCATCCCCTCCGTCTTCAGATTTCCTCAGCACCGACTGCAGTGCCTCCTACACCTAAAAATCAAATCCATTTCACACACCTCCCCCTCACTCCCAACCCTTAAATCAGGGTCAGCAGGAGAAGGTGACAGTGGAGAACGTGAACCAGCTCAAGCTGGGAGTTTTCAGCAGCGGAGCAGATTCCCCCACAAACCCACGGCCGCTCTGCATCCTCCCACAAGCTGCCAGGTCACGGCCAGCGCGGGGTTTGGAACCTTCCCCAGGCTCCACAGCTTGCTTCATCTCTCCTCGGTCACACAGAAAACGTTGGCATTACAGCCCAAACATCACCTGCCAGCCCACCTCTGCCCACCACGCGGAACTATTCTTTATGGCTTTTCTTTGCTGTTGTTGCTGTCGTGCCACCTAGGCGAAACTCGCAGTCAGCTCGGGATTTGTGGCAAAACCAACAAGATGAGCCTTCGTAGTGAGATCTGCAAAGACCAGCTCAGGCTCAGCCAGGAGAAAACATGATGCAGAAGCTTTTTTCCCCAACCTCTCTTAAAAGATCTCAGAGACAGGGTTCCAGAGCAGCCCTACGGGGAATTTGCAGACCCACACACAAGAGTCCCCCGGCACAGCCAACTGCAAAACGAGGCACGAGGGTAAAACGCACGGACCAGTCTGTGGCATACGCGTAGGTCTGCGTAACCTACAGACACGGTCACCCGGTCAGTCACTTAAAGAGTAACTGCCGTAGGGCACCACGGAAGAACGAGGTAAACCAGGGACCCAGCAGAGCGGTCGTGAACCTTCCAAACCGTTCCCAGTTTGTCACCAACGCCATCACCACAAAGCTTGCCTCTAACATAATGAATGACACAAATTACAGGAATGCTAACGGAATAGTTAGTGTGTGTAGCACCGTGACAACGCGCAGCATCGCACACGGGACAAAAGTGGCTATGATATCGGATATGCTATCTGCATTCTGTGGGGAATTAATTTACCATTCCTGCAGGGCTGTGCCACGACAGCAATAAATCAGTTGTCTGATAAAGGCAGCGGCACTAAAAAATTACGTGATCTTTTGCCCTACTGACTCAGTCAAGAGAATGACAGACTGGAAAACGCATGGCGCGCTCGGTCTCTGCCTTCGCTCCTCTGCCGGTCAGTGCCTGCAGTGCTGCCTTTAGAAGGGGGCAGGGGCAGAAACCAGAGCAGAGGAAAAACCTTGAAGGCATCAGCTTTATGCCACGCTGCAACAAGTAACAGATGACTGAATATAATCCTTAATTTTCCTAAGATAGTTTCAAAACAATGAGTTTATCATTTGCAAGCCAAGCCATTTGTTTATGCCCTTTTCTCCTTCATTCTCAGATGGTGGGCAACTACGGTTTTATTTTGCGCAAAGTTCTTTCGCTAATATTCATCCATAATCATCAACAAAATAACTTAATATATGTAGGCGACTATAATGACAGTAAACGCTGTGTAGGAGGCATAATATATGCTTCATTGTCAATGCCTGCATGCTGAATTAAATACCCTATTCTGGTCAAATGCTAATACATTCTACGAGCACTTTTCCATAAACAGATTTTTAAAATGCGGTAGAATAAAAAGGTGATATGAATAATATATTGAGATAATCCGATAGGTGTGAGTTTAAGAACCAGTGTTTTTCTGTAGCCTGTTTCTTGGTATTGGCACTGAAATGATCTGCATGAAAAAAAATATTGAGGGTAGCATCACTGCCGCCCTAAATACGGCGCACCCGGCCGGACTATAGTAGTGTCAAACCTCATTTGTAAACGGTGTACTCTTCCTTAAATGGGCTTTGCCAGCTGGCTGCCCTGGTGAGCCAGAATCACGTAACATATTACACTTGGACTTCTGATGAAAAATTAGGTGAAGTACAAAACAGGTAGGATTTCACTTTCTGCAGATCCTTAGCACTTAAAGCAGCCTGGAGCTCAGCAGCACTGCCGTCTCAAAAACGGCCTTAAAATCAACGGCAGCCTCCGCGCCTAACTGCGCTTTGTGTGGCTGGTGTTCGGTGTTGGAGCACGGGACCAAAAAAGTGACTGCAATAACGTGGTTCATACGGCAGGCGAAAACCACAGCAGCTGTAAAGACTTTGGATTTGAACCTTCTAGTGGCTTCAGCAGCAGCAGCGAGGGGTCACGCCGGGGAAAGGCTGCTAGCTTCCGTGGACACGGGGCATCCAGTGCCTTCTGGTTGCAGCCTTCTGGGCAGTCATGCTTCTGCTTGCCCAGGCGGTGCAGCAGAGATGTGGTGGTCTCCACAAATTATACGCGGTGGCCAAGCGCTTTGAAAGCGCTTGAAGGACAACCCTCGTGTCGGAACAGGGGGGACAGGGCAGGGGCAGCGGAGCAGGTCGTGCCTCCTCAGCCCCAGAGACAAGCGCAGCCAGGCACGTGCACCGGGGACTGGGCTGCCCTGACCCTTCTGACTTTCCTTGGGGTGTGTTTCCCATCTTCCTGAGACATAGGCCAACGTTTGAGAAGCAAACAGGACAGAAAAAATGAAGGCAGAGTGCGAAACAACCCCAGGACGCTGCGCAAAGGCAAAGGACCACTCTGTCCTAATTCACTGGGCTGCCTGGCAGCACTGTGTTGTGCCAACAGAAGATGTACACACAGACCAGAGCATCGGCTGAAGCGAGGGAGACGTGGTTTGCCTTGGAGCAGTGCTAGTGAAGACCCCACCAGACATGCTCCACGCTTTGTTCTGTCTGCAGGAGTAACGTGTGCCTCTCATCCATCACCAGTCCAGTGGCCACCGCTTGCTTCAGAAGGACGCCAAGCGTGCCGGCACCCTGGGTGCCTTCACGTGTCCCAGCCGTGCTCGCGCCGGGCCGGCTTTAGCGTTAGTGTTTTATCTAGGGTTGAGGGAAAGCTTTAGCAGAGCTAATGGTAGTTCTGCCAGCATCATCGTTTTCTCTCCAGCTAGAAGAATGCCGGCTGCAGGACTGGCGGCCGTACGAACCACAGGCTGATCACCTTGGTTATTTATTCAGCTCTTTTAGATCAGCGGTCGCAACATAGATGGCTTCTCATTACAGATTCAGGCTGTTCAATTAAAATGCACAAAGCACTGAACTGGGAGCGTATGTATTGCGTACAATCAAACTGGGTTCCCCACGCAGTGAAACGTTAGCAGGGTTAGCTTGGTTCAGCCAAATGTTTCTGGGTTCCTGTACGGCACGGCCCCGTGCAGCACTGCACGGCTCGACAGGATCCTGCAGCGCAGAACAGGGCTGAGCCCCCTGGTTTTAATAAGTACTGCCTTGTCGTTGATAGCTTGTAACTATTGATTATCCCTCTTCCCGATAGACTTTTGATTTTTCTCTCGTTTTACATTGCAGTAATTGGGAAGCCTAGGGATACAATATCATATCGAGCCCTGAGCAAAAATGCCCCAGGTACTAGTGCATCTAGCTTACATTTTAATTACTCTACTAACACGGGCAGGATTTTACAGAGCAGTAAACAGCAGTACCCTGAATAACGCCTTGGTTCGGCGCCATCTGTTCTTCTTCCCACAAATATATTTTCCTTGGTGATCCAGAGCAAAAGGCTTAGTACATTATCATATGATAAGACAATTTAAAAGAATAATGCAAGTCCTGCAACACAAAGCTTGGTATTAAAAAGCCAACGTGACAATAATACCTGAATGATAATACATGTATTAGAGCTAAAAATAGATTAGAAAACCAAAAGTACATCCAGACAAGTAATGAAAGCATGTTTTTAAGGTGGTGTATTAGGAACTATGAAGCAGTTCTGGCTTTGTGCTGAGCTGTGAACAGTGAAATTGGAATAAATAAAATAATCTTGCTGCATTAATAACTTGCTCTAAAACCCCACGTACGTATAACATGCTTACTGGTTGCCAAGTGAGGCAAGAGGTCACCAAGAGGACCATAAATTGAAGGAGAGATTTTGTTTAAAATCTTTATCTGTCTAGAAAAAGAAATGAGTCAGGACGCAGATCCTGACCCTCCGAACAGGAAGGGAGAGGAGGGGTGCCGCGGCAGCCGCTCCAGGCCCCGGGCACGCTGCTCCAAGAGGCAGGTCCACCTCTCCGGGGCAGGAGCTGGCCGCCCCGATCTGGAGAGCGTGGAACGGAGGGGATGCTATTACTGGGGGTACGATGGCACTGTCAGGGAAGACAGTTCTGGAGGGCGAAATCATAAATCAGAACTTTCTACCACGTGAAGCAGACGATATTTGCACAACTGAGGGAAGAAAGCTCCATTTTTCATCCTTCTTTTTTCAAGTAGATCCCTGCCTGTAACACCGCAGAGAGCCAAACTGTGTATTGGCAATCTGTAGCTTCAGCAGCTGTCAATGGAGTTGCTTTATGCAATAGAAGGACCGGGCTCATTGCTTTAAAATGAAATAAAATAAGTAAAATAAAATGAAACAAAATGAAATAAACTAAACAAAAAGCCCCTCTCTGCCCAAGATCAGTTTTAGCGTGCTGGTGGATTTCCACAGATCCCATGGCTAATGCCCAAACAACGACACTCTGGGGAACTTCAAAGGTGCTCACTCTTCATTATAAGCTTTTGCTTTTCTTGCAGAGTATGCCAGGCTTAATGACATGTCTTTCTAATATCTCTTGGTCAGAAAAATGAACCCAATGCTAATCTGCTAGACCTAAAACTTAATGTTTCGCTGGTGGAATTTAGAAACAGAAAGCAACTACGGTGCAGATCTGCTTCTTGGCTGAGGAACTGAGGTCCCTCCCAGCCCAGAGACTCAGCCGGGCACAGGAACCGCGCAAACAATGTGAACTGGAGATGGCCCTGAATTTCCTCACTTGTTTCAGAATTAGCTCTCCTTTCAATCTAATGTCAATGCTTAATGTTTGAACTCTGATGGGCTGGTTTGCCAATTATCATCAGTGTCTTTTGTGAAGCAGCTTACCCAGGCTTTTAAAGCTCAATTACAAGCATGTTTTAACAGACAGGATGCCTGCTACATTTTTATATGCTGAAAATAAATACATAAAATATGACAAAGTAAGACTTTTATTAGTAACATACTTTTAGGGAAGACTATAAAACATCCATTAGAAATCCTGTTAACAGCATTGGTCATTATGACAAGAGCGAAAACAGCTTTCCTAGGGATTTGATTTCTTTTTTTTCTTCTTAATGGGTACTACCCTTTCACCATCTCCAGCAGACAATGTTGTCTGTTAACATTTACTCAGCAGTTATCATTTTTATATGTCTTCATAGCCATAGCGATTCAAATAATGTTGTTGCTCCACTCTTCTATCTTTCCTTTGATAAATACGGATAATGATCTGGCGCCAAAGAAGCCCCTGCTCTCAAAGACGTTGCAAAAGTTGCCAGGTAGGGTAATTTGGCTAATTCAATCCTGCGCCACACTCAAGAAAATCTACATTTAAGCATCATCAAATAGGGTTTTGCAAAATAGTTGTTTCTCAATTTTTCTTCAACAACAAAATCCAGTATTTTGAGGACCTCCAATGTGTTTGCACAGTGTGGCTCCTCCCCAGGAATAATATAACCGTGCCTACAGCAGACTCAGCTGAACGGGGTTGTTTATAATACAGTTTCATTCTGTAAGGACAGAGCTGAACGACAAAAGTTGTATTAACAGGAGGCTCAAGTATATCCACTTAATACTTACATATTGAATTTAATTTACCCCGTGTGCACTGCAAAACCAATTACAGTGAAACACCAACTTTAAATATGATGTCAATCCAACTATGCTATTGCAGTTTGGTTTGACCTCTGTGGACCAGGCTCAAACGGTATTAGAAGGGAACGAAGCAAGGACCAGCCTAGACATTTCCAATTAAAACGGGAGTAGCAAATTATTAAAAAGGGTCTGAATTATTTTTACCTGTGCAAAACAAACAGCAGATAGGATGAGTTCTGTAAGAGACAGACTAGAGCTCATTTCTAGGACAGGAGGAATGAATTATGAACACTTATGGACACAGTAAAGCTACTATAACCCACTTTTTTTTCTTACAGAGCAGGTCTAATATAAAATAACACGGTATATTTTGTATTACACCCAGCAAGCAGAGTGTTGTCATATCTGTTAAACTTATTTGCATAAGGGGTTAGGATATGAAGCCCACATTCAAAACCTAATCTCCCTGTTAGCTTCAAAAAGCTTAAAAAAGCTTGACAGATAAAACCCAATCTTAGCTATCAAAGCACCAGCTCTTGATTACATGGCTCGAAAAACAAGATCAAAGCAAACGTGTAAGCAAAGTTACTGTGTTCTTAATGCCTCTCTCTCAAAAAATTCATACAGCCGATAGCAGAATTGACACAGGTTACAAAGCTAAAGCCCATTTTAAGCCACGTGCGCGAGCTGCATCACTGCAGTACATTCTCACGCAGTACATCTACAGTGACGAAGTTGCTGCCCACGGCAAGTCCTAATTTCTAAGCTAATGAATGGATATCTTATATATGCTGACTTTGGTCTTCACTCTCCTGAGTCCCACACACGTGTGGCCTTTGTTTTGGCAGGTTTGATACGTTTGACCTTTACACGGCGTGAGTCCGCTATTTAATTACAAGACGGTACTAGCTGGACTGCAAAATGGCATCACTCAGTAGTAAACCCTGCGTGTAATGCAGCGCTGCGCACTGTGAGATCTGGCAAGTATTACACAGTAGGACTCCTCTTGCATTTGGGAAATCACTCAGCAGAATTACAGCTTTTGATGGCAAAGCTACTTACAGGCAAATAAGGTCAAAAAAGCATTAAGGAGCATGAAGGGAAAGCCTGGCATTATTCACCGGTTCAGAACGTAAAGCTGCCATGTCAACTGCTAGCGGTTAAAGTAAACATTTGTACAATCCTTCACCTACGTAAATCTGATCAATGCTAGAGAATTATTGCTGGTTGGTAAGGCGACGACTTCTCTGCAGCCACGGAAGGTGGAAGGGCAGGTGGGATGCAGTGCCTTCCCGGGTGACGCCTTCCCTCTGCGGCAAGAGGCGCGGTACTGCTGTTTCACCCGTGCGGGGGTGTACGGACCGTAGGTTCCCGTTTTCACCATCTAATCCCTTGCAGGCAAACAAAAGAGTTTTCTGGTGTTCGTATTTGATAGACCGTGGCGACAGTCCCTGGCACGCTGACAGAGGGAGTCTTTAGCTTTCCCATTAATGCAGCGTAGCCTGTGAGATTGCCAGGTGGAGGAATCTGAGTAAACGTGAATTGAAATAGTGTTTATTAAGATGAGCCTTAAAAAAAAGAAAAAACGCGCGGAAAGAATTCAGTATGGGGATAGTTGGAGTCTGCCCCCTTTGTTTTTTCATGGGACCCCACTACATCATGCTGCCTTTGAAAATCTGAGAGGGGGGTCCATTTTACATAAAGTTGATGAATGAAAACAAATGTTTTTCCATTCATTTTAATAGCTTAAATGTTTAAAAAAAAAACTTTTTGCAAAAGACCGGTATTCTTTTTATCGTAAAATGAATTATTGAGGTGAATCCTCAATAATTGAGGTGAATAGTGTTATTTAGCAAGGAGAAAACTATTCTTTCAAAAAGAATATTTTAAACGGAACTTGCCAGGTTCGACACGTATGATGTAAGAAATAATGACCCACAATAGCAAAATGCTCTTATTAAAATAAATACAAAGCCAAAAAGGTTTAATGAAAGTACAAATCCCTTGATCCTAAGGCCAAAAGGAAGGAAGATCCAACTTTTGGGAGCTTACATGTGAAATCATGATCCATATGGCAAGGGTGTTCTAGAAAGCATCATCACGCCGTTTTCTGAGGACAGCTCTTCTCCCGTAGATCTGTACATAATGTACATAGTCTCTGGGCTTCCCGTGAGAAAGCAAATTTTGCCTTTATCGTGTCAATGCTGCCTTCCCCGTGACAAACTTTGTCACCGTGGAGCTAGGTACGTGGTTTTGTGCAGCGGGCCTTTTCACCTGGCAGCATACTGCTGGAACCAGCGGGGCTGTTCTGCAGAGCTGCTCTCATCCCTGCACGTGCAGAGGAGCTATACCCGGGGGATTTACGGTACCGGCCACATTCTGCTACGGCTTCAGCTTTGCAGTCAAGTACCCTTAGTGGTTTAAATGAAGTAAACCGTGCTGAGATTGGTATAACAGAAAGTAGAAGCTGGCCCAGTGTATTCACTTATGAATCTCCATAATGCATTCAAGGCAAATATTGGACTTCCCTTCTCATTTCCGCTCTACAGAAAGTGAGGTAGAACCGTTACAGTAAAATATGTAAAAGAACAAAAGTCAACCTACAAACGGAGGTGTTTGACTCTCATTCAGGGGCACAGTAAAATAGACAAGTTAATACTAAGCAATTATAAAATGTTTCCGACAGTCAACCCTACTGAATGATCGGCACACTAGTAATCCAAAGAAAGCAAGCATGCGCTGCATGTTCATAGGCTCAGACACGAGACATGAATATAAAACGCTACAGATATGATTATATGTATAAAGGACATCCCATACACACACCTGAACCGTAAAAGAAATCATCATTTTTATATAATGCCCCAAACCTCAATTTAATTTAGATTAAGTAAATTTGTTCTGATTTTATTAATGATCAGACTGAACACAAATCAGCCGTGACAACCTACTTTTAATGAATTTCAGAACTGTAAACATTTAGCTTAGGTATTGGCAAATGTCAGCAAAGTTATTCCAGGACAAATAAAGTAGCATATAGATAAAAGAAGAGCCAACTTCTGCCCTTATTTGTGCATGGGCAGCTTTCTCGCAAATAAATTGTTGCCTAAATTACAAGGTAAATCTAAGAATAATGCTGCGCGCAACTTGGAAGCGCTTCTGTATGACGTGCCACGCACATAATTTCAGAGCCAGGTTTCACATTACGGACGATACCCATCACACCTTTATCTGTCTGCTGCTGCTGAAACTCCTGCTTTGAGCCCAACATACAGTATCTGTGTCAAAAGATCAGATATTGTATTTGTTTGTTTTCTGGCTTGCTTATAGCTGATAACAGTATAAGCCAAGCGAATCCAAGGAAATATAATTCATCACAGTACGCTGGTCACCCTTGCACTGCTGCAAAATACATTCCCATGACTAGTGTGAATCCAACTGCATCAAATTCTGCTTAAACATCATCAATCAGCAGCACAGAAAGCACTTTCCTAAAGCTCCGGCAGAGCTGATTGAGTGAAACCGGGCCGCCTACATTGGCTCAAGCAGCAACCAGGTCGGAGCATTTCTCAGCTCCCAAATCCAAGGCCAAGAGCACGGTCCCGTTGCCTCCATTCATCTCTTAGCCTGACACAGTCACCACGCGGAGCCTCGCTTGCAGCGAGGAGCTCGTCCCACAGCAGCGTTGCAGCACTGCGGTGCGAGGCTGCGGGCACCGCAGAGACGCTGCGCGTCCTCTCTCAGTGACCGTTAGCCACAGAGAAGACAAAGCCATCTCAATACGGTAAATGCACGAATAACGGGAGACGATTGAATTACTTTTCCCTACGTTCACATTGCTTCTGTTAAGGATTGTATTTTATTCCAGAATCAGGTTGCAGATTGTACATTGTGTTACAATTAGAAAAGGATACTTATATATATATATATTACTCTTTTTTATTCCTTTCTAAATAAATCATCTCAAGATGACAGGATAAGGTGAGGATTTTAGATTTTAAGAAGTGGTTTACAGTAACTAAATTAAATGGATGCCTTATTTATGAGGATTGAAGGATTTTTTTGAAGAGAAACAACCCCCTATCCAAAGGTACCTGAAGAAATCCTGGCAGGGGATGCTCTCCCCGGCAACGAGCTGAGGCAGGAAGGGTGTTTCTGTGTAAAGCCGGCCTGGCAGCAGGACGGGAACAACCCGTGCAAAAAGAGAAGCTGATGTCTGAAAGGCGCCTTGAGATACCAGGCTTGGGTGGCCATTTCCCGGACCCTAGCGCTAGCCCGACTCCTCGACACCTCGGGCGCGGCAGCCGCGGCCGCGCCGGGGCTGGCTCAGCACCTCCACGTCCCGTGGGAGCCGCGGGGCCGGGCACCGGGAAGCGGCCGGTGCTTTCGGGAGGGACTCAAGCCAAGAAAGAACATTACAAGAGCAATGCTACAGTACATAGAGTATCCGTCTCAGTAACTGGGCAGATCTTCCTGTTTGCAATTAAAGAAAAAGCCTCCTAAAAAAATACGGAAATTTTTTTCCAAAGCCACTCGGTAACTTCCTTGTAACCTTACTGCTGTACAATGGGTAGGGAGAAAATGGCTTTTCCATGACTCGTTCGTTTGGTTAACAACAGAACTTCTCCCAGGATTAAAATATAGCGACATTTTCTTTCTCTATGTTTTTTTAATTAGTTTGACCTGAAGTTAACAGAGTCCCTAATTCTTTCCAAATCTCAGCAACAGCCTGTAGGGATGAGTGTATTTATTTCCTGCATCTGTTCTCCAAATTAAATCAGAAAATGATTATGAAAGAACGGTTCTTGGTAGTCCCCGGGGAAGCTCTTATGGAAACCTTACATTACAGCGGTGCTTGCTGCCAGTGATCTCTGTATTGCAGCATGGCTGGAGTCTTTCTTCACAGAACCTTTCTTCCCTCCTTTTATATTGTACTAATTGTAAGGGAAATATAACACCACTGCAGGGTTAAAACCTGGTTCCACTGAAGTCGATGGCAAGACTTCCATTTATTTCAATGGATCAAGGATTTCATTTCAGATGTTTATCACGCTGTCAGAAGACGGAGCAGACTGCGTGTCTGCGAGGCACGCGGGGTATCAAATGATCAGCCCTGGTGTTATACTGCAAAATCGTTTGCGTTTGCTCTGGCATTAGGAACATCGTTCGAGGGGTTTTTAATTGCAGATGCGAACACGAAGGAAGAGTCAGTGTGCCATTAATACAGTCGATGTTGAACGCTCACCACAAAGTACCGTGTGGAACTAGGATCAAATCTGACAAGTCCAAACTTTAAATGATGTACAGCATTTTATGATGCATGTAGTATTTTAGTAGCAACAGACTATGACATTTGAGGGCTGCAGCCTAGTAGGATATACCAGTGTTTCTCGCTTCTATGTAATATTTTGTATGGGTTTAGAGAAGATGGCCTCTGTTGTGCATTGTTTGTGAAATGTTTCTTATCCCAGAGAGGTGTATGATGTAAAATACGTCAGTGAAAAGTGTATATTTTATGTGAGAGGAGAATACATTTTAATAAAGGTAAAGCTTTGTTAGCTGTAAAAATGGCAACTGGTCAAGTGTACAGTAACTTCTTACTAATGTATGAAAATCTGTGATATTTTTGATTTGATTGTATTTGTATTGCCCAAATAAAACATTTTGGCTGTATTGTTCCTAACTGTTACTTTTTTTCTAAGGGGGAAAGTGCATTTATTTCTCAAGAATGTACTTTCTTCAGAAAAGAAGAAAAAAAGGAATTACCCGATTTTCTGGATGGTGCGTGTAGTGAATTAGCCAGTTGCCCTGAGTGAAAGTCCACCTTGTACTGTAACATGCAAAACGAATTTCTAGATGTGTTTTTCTGCACATTGCTGTTTAATGGTGAGAAAGAAATAACTCTTCAGCACGGGCTTTCAACAGGGAGCTATTGGTAGAATAAGGTTAAGAGTCCTCAGAGGACTCTGTGAAGGGACCCCTGCAGAGGCAGAACTTGAGATGAGATCCAGTATATATGGTGATGGTGGCATTTAAGCTGTCATGCCCTTTTTCTTTCACATTTTTTTTCTTTAAGGGAAGATATAAATTAAAAAGACTCAACTGGAAGTCCAGGCAGCAAGTCAGCTGTATCCAAACCTAAAACCATGAAAATGTCCATGCCAGGAAAAAAAAAAAAGAAAGGCGGTACCATTATCTCATTAGCATATGTGAAAACTAAGCTCCTTTCAAAAACACAAGCAGAAATCTGATGCATCGCCCGTCTAGCATGTCTATTCGGGTGCAAGTTGCCAACCCTGCCAAGACAACACTCCTGCTTTCAATGTTGCTGTGGAAGTAGAATAATAATATAATAATAGGCCTTATAAAGCCACTTTCATTTCAGAAGGGTCTAAAACCATTTTAGAAAGATTTGCACACTCAAGAACTGCTTCACCTGACCCTGAACTGCAGCTGCCTGTGGGGTGAAACACGGTGACGGGGGACGAGCACAGAGCCCACGGTGGCAGCTCAGAAGATGAGGTGAAGATCACAGTAGCTGCATGCTGCTTCGGTAGGAGCTTATGGCAGGGATGTGGGAATGAGGTTGCACACTGAGATCTGTAAGACCCCGGGAGATGCAGAGCAGCTGCATCCCAAATGAGTCTGGCTTGATAAATTGATAGTTCAGAGGGAACTGAGGCAGACTGAATACAAAAACTCACAGGAACTAGCACAGGATCTGAAGATCCTGACGTTCCACTTTCCCAAGCAGTTGTACCTTTGATAGACTGCATAATATATCATAGCATTAATTATGTCCGGAAAATGCTACACAAAAACTGTAAGCATTACTTTCTGCAGCATCTTTGGTCTTCCCACTGAAGGCTGTGGGGTTCCTGCATCAAGTCTGGCGACAGCACAGCTCCCAGTACGATGGCTCTCCCACTGTCTTACAGAGGTTTATCAAAAGCTGAGTGAGAATTAATCACGGTGGTGCCAGTGGGTGTTTCCTTAAAATTTTCTTGATCTGCTGAAAGGAACCTTCTTCGTATCCAATTGCGGGGTTTCTGCCCGGACAAAGTCACCGAGTTAGAGGTGTGTATATCAGCTTAGGTTCTGTGTAATAGCCAAGGGTTGGCATTAGCAGACAATTTAGGTACTCACTGGGCTCTTGCTTACCTGCCCTGAATTCCTGCTGAAGACAGCAGGAGTTGATTCAGTCCCTGCTGAGTGTGGCCACTACCAAAAGGAGAATTAAGCCTTAGAAGAGGATTAAAAAAAAATAAGGCCAGGGATACATTTTCAAAGCAGGGCAGATAGCCCCTGAAGTGCAGAGCTACTAATGGCCTCCAGAGGATATAATTTTGAAAGTCTCTCTTGCAAATATGCCTACTCCCGCAGCCCCGCTTGCCCCCTGCAGAAACCGGCCATCCCGTCCCGGTGCCAGCCGGCGCGGTCCCACGCAGCCGGGCCGAGGCGCCGGTCTGCAGTCAGACAGCTTCCTCCCCGGGCAACGGCACCCGTGCCGCTACGGTGCCGCTCAGATGCGTACGTCAGGCATACAAGCGTGCGTGAGCATTATTGCTAAGTGCTGGGGAAATGAATTGCATTGAGCACTGAGCCTGAACACACTCCTAGTACGTTACAGCATTCCCAAGAATTAATTTCTTTCTGTCTTCAGGTTAATGAGTTGAAAACAAAAATATATGGTCTCAGGCAACAACAACAACAACAAAAATATTTATCTAAAACATACAATCTTTCCAATTGTCGGATTTATTTTACCCTTTTTACAATGCTAATGTGCAACGTCAGGCTGCTTATTTCAGGGAGAAGCACAAGGTTTATTTTTCCGGATCTGAATCGGATGATGTCTTCATTTAATTCTGCTTGTTTTTCCCAGAGTGCATTCACCCTTACCTGCTGAATGGAGTCTCCTCAACTACGGGAAGGGAAAACAAATTGAATTTTAATCAGAGGGTTTCTATTCCGATCACTGCTGGTCTACTTTCACTTTATAGTTACCAATAAAATGCTAAAGAGAGTATCACCGATGGATTTATTTTGATTGATTGCATCTGCCCACTCTCTTGCATTTTAAGGTACCTCATTACCGTACGTTCAAGAACTTCATTTCTTAGCATGTGTAATAAGCCTTAAACTTTAGATAGCTAATTGGTTCAGCTGGCGTTTCTGTGCCTTAGCTGAAAAGCCAATAAAAAGAAGCACAAAAAAGAAGAATATTAATAGTTCCTACTTTGTAAAGATAAGCTTAGCAGCCGGTTTATACTTTAATTAATACATGGAAAGTACAGCTTGTTGCCTTAAAAATAGAGATTACCATCAGATTAAAGACTAGCTTGCAATCTTTTTTTTTTTTTGTATCTCACACACATTTAGCTATTTGTGCCCCTTATAGATTCTTTACCTCTGAGCTTGTACATTGTGAGAAAAAGACAACTTGTACATTAAATTCTGCAAAAGTGAAAAATGTACGAGAACACTTTAATCGTCACCTTTTACTAGAGGATCCTCTCTAACAATTATCCTTACTGAAAGTAAAATTTATTGTTCAATTTCTCTCACCAAGGATATTTGCAAATGGAAAAAAAATGAGGCAGTATAGGTTTTGATGTTCCAAGGATTTTAGTGGTGATAACCAAAATATACTAGTTTGAACATCTTGGTCTACAGTGAGTTAAATGTTGATAATATGCCACCAAAATATCATAGAAAATTTTGCTGTCCGCTACTTTTAGGCATTTTTTGCTTCTTGCAGGTAGTGGTTCAAATGAGCATCTGGCCTGGAGTCAGCAGCTCTTCCCACTACTTCTCCACACACCAGGAATTTCGCTTTGCATATGTGCTCTGCAGGCGGAAATACTACTGCACCTGATCGAGTCAGTGGTAATCTAAAAGGGACTGCGTAGGAAGAGAGAGCACGTGCGGACGGCAGAAGTCTGGCTCCTGGTATTTGTGGACCATCTTACAAGAGCGACCAAGGGACAGACACAGCCTCACACAGTATACGTACAAATCGTGAATCTGCCCCCTCTCTGGTGCTTCCATGTCATGCCACAGGCAATTTACACGTTCCCAAACCCAAGTTTTCTCTTTTCCTCCCTGGACACTCTTCCAGATACAGATGACAAAGCCTGCTGACAAGTCTTATCCGGCATGTGGACTCTGAAAGCAGGAGTCATTCCCTGTGCACCATTCCCTCGCCACAGCTGCAGCCACACGTAGCCCTGGTGAAAGGAAACACGTACCCCTCTGTATGACCAGACACGGAGGAGGACACTCTCCCAAAACACAACCCATGTCAGATTTGGGCTAAAATAGAATTGCCACCCCCACGCCGCCCAGAAAAACCAACCAACCCTGCCTCTGCTGCCGACTCCTGTGCTGGCCGCAGGAACCAGAGGTGCAGCACTCCAAAGGCACTGGGCCACAGGCCTGCCACCGCCGGCTGAGAGCCAGGGCAGTCTTCTACCAGGAGGCCTGCCTGGAGCACCTCCAAGGAGCCGAGACCTTGGGGAGGGAAGCATTTGGTTTTTCTTTTCCTATTAGAGGTGAGGAAATATTATCTGGATGGAAGTGGTGCAATGACCCACACCAACCTATGACCGTCTTGGGTGGCGAAGGCCAGTCCTCCACACCCCACCACCTCGCATACGTGGCAGTCGGCGTCGCGAGCTTGCCGGTCAGGCCACCAGGGAAAAGCTTCCGTTAGGTTCTTTTCTAACAAACAACCCCTCTGGAAAATGTATTTTCTTGCTTTTCCTACCTGGAAATGCTAACTAGGATTTTTAATGGGATATTTGACTTGCTTGAACAAATGCAGCCTTCGTTAGTTGTTATTTTTTCCCAGCGATAGTGCGGTAAATCCCACACTAGACTTTTGTGACTGTGTCTGATAAATGTTGCCTAGAGCCCTAGCGCTATCTTTTAATAAGCACAAATCTTGCTGCTACACTGTTTTCTTGTTCTTTCTTCCAAAAAAGAAATATCTGCTGATGTCTCATGCTTCCCCCCATCTTTCCTTTGTTGGTAGAAAGGCTCATTTTTCTACGATACCCGAGCTGAACGGATATTATTTTCTATGCTTTAAAAAAAGGAACCAAAACAACGCAAAACAAACTTTGTCTTTATTAGCTGACTCGTTTCTTAAGACACCATAATGACAGGAACTGTTTGTAATACTGGTGTAGCCCAGAAACCCTGCTATCAACACAATAGGCATAAAACGTTGCTTTGCGGTGTCTGTGGATCATTATACCTTCTTGCATGCTGCAGGGTGGAAGTTACTGATGATTTCTGTCTACCACCTAACGTCAGAGATCACCTCTTGAAAGCGTATTTCTTTCTCTAGCGCTCTATAGTTTTGTGGACTGATACACACTGGGAAAGTTCCAGAGGGCAAATCTGCAATATTGTACCACTTCACAGCTGAACAAAAATGTGCCTTTTCCCCCCTTCCCGCACGGAAGTCTTAGAGAACCGTCTTTTAAAAATGTGAGCTCTCCAGAGCAGGTTTATAGGACAAAGATGAGAGGGATGAAACCTCTTATTTACTGCAAATAGTCTTCTGGGTCTGTTTTGCAAAGAACGTGAATTTTTTGCACATGTACGTCACCCCTCAGAACACAAGACAGAAATAAAACTTGGGAGAAAAGTGGCGAGTCCCATCCCCGTGGGCAGCGTTAGCGAGACAGTCCTTGCAGTACGCTGGGCACGCTCCTTGCCTTTCACTGGCCCTTTCACTTTGGCCCGCACGGTGGCACTTGGTTATGCAAGGCTTACAAGTTCAGCTTTTCCTTGCTTGGGAGAAAAAGCAGGCGAGCATATCTGCAAATGTCACTTACTCATGGCACTGAAATGAAGTATCTGTCAAATCAGACGATACAAGGATGGCCCTTGCTACGATTTAAATTATCACCGCTTGGCATTTGAGTTGATGCCTGCCCGGGAGGCGAACGGAGGCTCCGGTACTGCCCGCAGCCTTACGGTGGCACTGACGTCCTCGTGCTGCTCCTCCGCAGCACGAGCAAGACCCCACGGAGGTCTCTGCCGCACGGCTAGTCTGCCTGGGCTAAGTCAGCAATCCCAACACCCAACAGCACCGGGGTACGTGCCTACGCACCCACGCTTTCCTGAATATGAATAACAAGCACATATGTAGATTCTTCACCTTATGGGTTAGCATTGACTAACCAGAAAAGCAAACGAACCAGCTATCTGGGAATAGCTAAGCAATATAACTTTACAAATGGGTTAGCTTTTGTACCTCAAGTATCGACATTTTGTGCTTCGTACTGGCACTGCCAGATGTCAGCAGGTATTTTGGCGAAGCAGCGTCAGGCGATGACGCATGGCCCCGCATCCCACAAAGCGGGTAAATACGCCCAGAGGAGGTGAATGTTAACTCGCCATGCTAACATCTGCATCTCATTCACAGCTGGCTTAGGTATCGTTGCACAACCCCCCAGTACGCTATGCAGGCATGTCCCTGATCTTCTCCAAGACTCCTTCTGCAGCTCATGGGCTTTACGCTGGCAGAGACAGCAGGAACCAGCCGTTATTGAACTTCACCAGGTACCAGCGCCTCTGCATTGAATTATAGCTACGGTGATGCACTTCTGCCACCTGATTTCCTAACGAAGGCTGGTGTATGTCATCAGAGGGGGTGCATGTGCCCGTCTTCACAGAGCGAGTGAATGCTCTGACTGATTTCAGTGAGCTACAGCAGAGCCTGGAGCCTCCTGCCATGGCCACCACCACCTGCCAACATGGCGGCCCTGCTCCCCTCAGCCAGCCAGCCCACCGTCCCGCCCAGCCACCGGGGAGCAGCCACTGTTGACCAATCCCAGGCCCTACTTGGCCGCCCAATCCAAACGGACACCACGGCCACCGTATCCGAACACATGAGAGTGCTGTGGCCACCCAATCGGCGTGGGCACCGCTGCCTGGGAGGCGGTGCAGGGGCAGCAGGGCAGCTCCTTCAGCCGGCTGAGGTGGGGAGGGAAATCCTCCTCTCCTCAGCCCTTGGTAGGTTTGTAGGCTGGGATTTTACCCCAGCGCTGTTCAAATATTATGAGAGTTTTTGGTGTCTGCTGTGACCGCTACTTCCATTTCATCTTTGCTTCACAGCCTATAGAGAACCTCAGAGGGCAACAGATCCAACACGGCTGCGATAAACAGCGTGTCACACCGATGTGACTATCGTGATTCATGCAACAGGGTAGTTTTATAACAGATTTTAATTCATTGTCATTATTTTTAAAATTAAAACAAGCCTATTACTGACTAATCTGACTATTACTCATTGTTGATAGTCTTTGAGAAATCTTTTTCACTTGCTAGGTTGAGGAACCTAAAAGAATAGACCATTTTTCAGATATGGTGAGCTGAGGTAAACGTACACCGTGACCCTTCAGCACCTCTGGGAGAACTCAGGGTAAGTCAGGCTCTAGCACTTCTCCCCAGAAGGTCAGGTCTCGTGCTCACCTGCGCTGCTTCTTGACAAAAGCCATTTTTAATCACTTGCCTGTCCCACATCAGTAATTATTCATAACAACTGCTCAGCTGAAGGCGGTACGACTACAAAAGCTGTAGGTGTTCACCACCTGTCTTAAAGGAAGTAACATTTGGAAGAAAGAAATGCATCCTCATACTGGCTTCAATTGTCTTGTATCCTCCATGAACCTACTTTATGCTCTTTCTTGCTTTTTATAAAAATCTTTTTTTTTTTTTTTTTCAAAAAACCAAAGTTCAAACACAAGGTCATCCAAGCAGCTGTCCTTTTATAAATGTGTTCTCTGGATGCACTGTAGCAAAAGCTACCTCCAGTGAAACCTAATTTAATACATTAATGTGGATCCATAAAACAAAGTCACACATTGTGCAAGCAAAGTTATTTATGGCACTGGAATCTTACTGATTACAGCAATAAATAATACAGTATGTATCACTGGGAAATAATATAAAATCAGTTAATCCACAGGAGCAATGAAGAGAATTGGAACAATTCTGTTATTACTCTAATGCAGTAATTTCATAACGGCAGCCTTCACAGTTTCACTTTTCAAACGATTAAGGCTCTACTCATTTGATAATAATTTGGGGAAGATTCCCATCTGCTGTTTATCATGTGAGTGAAGCTGCCCCTTGCTAGTTCAAACCAATGGGATTATAACTCCTCAATAGTCCCACCATGACACTAGCAAGATTTCCGCTTAACCCGGGGCCACAGTTCAGTCAGGACCAACTGCTTCCATTTCTCTTGCGGTTCACTTCGGCTTAACACTGGCGAAGTGCCACACCCTCGCTGCCTGAACCTGATTACACCCCTGTCACAGCATTACATGGAAAGCAAAATCCACAGCTCTCCCCTACATGACTGTTTTACATGACACAGGCATAAATCAGGGGGAACAAAACCGCTGTTACTTAAGAAGAAAAAAAAAAGTAAAAAACCTCTCAGAGTGCCTGCTGGCCAGCTGATTTATCTCCACTGCAGCTACGGACATTTTCCTAAATGGGAGAGGAAAAAGTCTCCAAATACATATTTATATCATTTCTGGTCCCAGGCATAACTGGACCAGGTCCTCTACCTCTCCCCGCCTCTTGTCACTTGTATAGGATCCAGGCTGTTTTCTCCTAATTTAGGGCTGGATTATGACCCTGATGTGCAGGCAGGTTTTGGGTTATCAGTACCCTGGAAAAAAACCTGCAAAACATTATGCTCGATGTGCTAATTACTTTCCCAGGATCTGTAATGCGCAGGTGAACAGTTCCCCCTGCTGCGCTGAGCTCTGCTTGTGTCTCCTCCACCCCAACGCTCCTCCTGTTTAATAGGCTATCCAGCAGGAGTACTGGGCTGGGAACGTCTTTGCATTAACTTGCGGCAGTCTACTCCAAAGATACAGCTGTACCTACTGACATTTAGATAGTCAAGGGGATAGTCTCCTTGCATTTATTCCCTGCAGTCCCGCAGTGCTATAGGCTAAGACCAAACATGATCTAGAAGATAATATATAGCATACCGGTATTCAGTGTATCTTGCCAGGAAACCACCACATTTAAAAAAAATTCTCCAATGTTTTAGGAGTCCGTTCAGTGAATACTAAATTTAGAATGTCTAGAAGCAGCTTTTGTGCTCACACCAAGAGGTGAACTTAGCAACATGAAAAGATGTGGCTGCAGCTGTTCTTTACGGGTTCTGCCATATCTGCCTCAACCTCAAATCAGTTTAGGAGCTCAAATGTGCAGCATCTGAATTTGGAAAATTTTCCCAATTGTCAAGCTCAGAATAATAGTAAAACTGTTTCCAGCACCGTTCAAAATATGCTGTATGTTCACAGTGAACTGTGTGATTGTGGAAAGAGCTGTGGGACTTAAGTTACCAGTGAGCTGTAGGTATGAAAATCAAGTTTGCTCCTCAGGTACAACTGGGATACGCTGGTAATCGGGGCTGCACCCGTACGCACATCCCACGCTCCTCAGCCACCAGGTGGGCCAGGAACTCCCCAGCCAGGCACCTGCACTACGGCCAAGGTTTTGTGCAACACGATGAAGGGCGATGAGGAAATAAAGGTAGGCTTTCCTCATCTCCTGGTACTTTGAACGCTCTGCTGACTCTTCTGTTGTTCCTCTCTACTTTCAAAGGCCATCTCTCACTTACATTCCCTTGTGGAGGCAAAGCACCAAGGAGAATTGTGTTTCGGGGTGAGCTCATGCAGTTGTTTCCTTTTTCACGGCTGAGTACGAATTCAGGGAGGTACTAAGCAGATGTATAAACAATGGCACCCATTTTACACAGATGTGCGCAGTTTTGGCACTCTGTTTTATTGGAGCAGTTAACATTTGCAGTGATAGAAAACAAAGAGCTCTGTTTGTTTGCATTTGAAGATGGTTTATATTTCCTCTTTAAACAGTAAGGCTACATAAGGCTTTTCTAATGACAGTTTTTCTTAGTAAATCCCATTGCTTTTGTTTTCACTCTGAGGACCACCGTCATTAGGTGCTCCACGAACAGGATTTGCTTTAGCCATCCTGATAAAGCTCCATACAGTAATAAATACATTTCTTGCAAATAACCAACCAACCTGAACTGCTCAGAAAGGAAAACTCTTCGTGAACTGGAAGCATATAACCCAAAATATTCACCAACATTTGTTAGGAGAATAATCAGGCACTTACCAGTAGTTTCAGAAAACTGATGTTGCTGTCTCAAGTTCTCCTTTTGACCTTCAGAACTCCCAATGTCAAACACAACCATCACTATTATCAGCATTTTTCTGTTTACCTGTATCATTTGCAGCTGCCTGGAGCTTCTAATTTGTCTGATTGTCCTCAGCTGGGGAAAAAGGAAAAAAAAAAAAAAAGCTACTAAAAACCCCTTCTGATGCCAGCCTGCCTGTTCATCTCTCAGAGGTTTTTAGGCATCTTCTCAAATAATTGTATTCCTTTTAGGGAACATTCAGAGAGGAATGCTTAGGGCCATCGTGAGACAAATGGGCACCCACGGGAGGATATTAATTTGATTTTCTTCACCTGCTGAAAGAAGCTAGAACAGGTAAGTGCCAAGGCCCCCCATTGCAAGCTTTGGATTAAGCAGAGGATTCGCCCTGTTGAGAAGGCCTCCCTTTGATCAGATCCTTGTGCTTTCACCATATTTCCTGTCCTTTGGTGTCCCCGTGTTGTGCTTGCTGTGGCCTGTGCATTCCCTCAGCTTTAACAGCTAGCTTCCAGTACGGAATACAGCCACTCTCTACAGTAGAAATGTGAAGAGAGCATGTTTGATCTAAAAAGGTTAAAGTTCTATTATCCAAATAAAAGTGTGTTGTTTAGAAAAAGCTTTGAGAGCTTCAAGGAGAAAAATAACTGAAATTTTGTTCCTTCTCTCTCCCGCTGTGGATTAAGTTTTATACTCTAAATTGTCTAAGAATCGGCCAAATAAAAATGCAGCTATTTCTGCTTGTATAGAACTGAAGAAGGGGCGAACGTGTGGAAAGCAGAAGGGATTGTATACTGTGGTACGAGAGCTACCTAAGCTTACAGAAGGAACGTTATTAGTCCAACTTTGTCAGTGGAGTAAGGGAAGTGGAGTTTGTTGGACGCGCGCTCCCAGAGAATGTGACGGTGAATGTGCGTGCTGCACGCCTAGGTGCGCTTCCGAGCCCACAAATGCACAAGCAGAAGCGTAATTTGTTTCTGTGCTTTGCATGCTGATTTCAAATGGGCTACACTAGCTGCTATTCCATAATCACGTTAAAACAGCATTGACACTGAAAGAAATGTCCTTCCTTTTTCCAGCACCAGATATTTGTTCCTGCTCTGTTTCTTCCTTGTGGTGGTACAACCATTTCTCTGGCTATCTAGGGAAATAACCTGGAGAACTAATTCTGGTTAAAACTAACCCTTTTTCTTCTTGGTAGTTTTAATCCGTTCCATTTGCTCAATCCAGTTTAGTACTGCCAAAATACTCGTCTGTATTTGCATGATCAGAATTTGTCTTTTGCAACATAAAGTAATGGAAATGCCCCAATAATGATTAGCAATACCTACCTTGAGATATCTTTCAGGGAGTGAAATTTCAAAGGTGGAGGAATATGACAGATGTTTGACTTCATATCCGATTCTCAGGCTTCAACAGAGGGTTTCAGGTGGGGCTGCCATCACTAAGGAACCTACAAACTCTAGCATCCTTCTGAAAATGCAGAGTAAACTTTGCTTTACTATTAAGTAAATGTAAATGCACATTTACAGGATTAAAGGTTGGCAGGGGAGTCAAAAAGAAAGTTCACTGTCACTAGAAAGAATTTTAGAAGGAGACAAAAGCTGGATTCAGAGCTCATGCACGCATTTGTAACCCCGCTGCCATTGATTAAAAACTGTCTCAAAGCTGTTTCTTGGAACTGTAAAGATTTATGTGATCAGAGCTCTGTTTACTTGCAACCCAAGATGAGAGCAGCAAGAAGCAGACTGGTAAAGTCTATGACTGACTCTCATCAGGAAATGTCTCCCACAATTAAGAATGCACATTTTATGCCTGGCTCACAATTTTGGAGGATTGTTTTAATGCACAGGTATATAGGTATATCCTTTTCCTCCAATTATTTTTTCTTCCTTTTTTTTATCGATATATTTTACTTTAGCAACCTGAAATTCCTATTTTTTTCTTTAAAAAGCAGCATTACAGAGACATGCTGGATTCTGAGTGAAACTGATAAAACCACAGAAATTCAGAGATAATGGTAAAATTTGCCTTATGTATTTTTATTCTTCTCCCTCTGCCAAGTTTGAAATGCAAATTATGGGAACCTGCACAGTGTAGCGCTTAAAGATAAACAAATGCAGTTTCAAGTCAAAAATCTCAAAAGAGACAAAACACGCTACAAGGATTCCCGGGCTCAGTCCACGCGTCTTGAGCTCTGAAATGCTGCAGAAGGCACAGCTCTTTCATTTTGTCCAGAATGTGACAAGTCAGAACAATCTATGCAGCAAATTAATGCAAATACTCACTATGTGACATTTATCTAAAGTGCCCAGTTGCTAACTGGCACTTTCTCCCCCTTATTATTTTCTATATTCAGCATTAATAACATTCCTAATGTTTTTGATGTTATACATCTCATTTTATTTCAGCCACCAGTCTAGGAATTTCCATTAGTGATTTTTTTCTCAAGATTCCATATGCCAAAAGGTTAAAGGTGAAATGAAAGCCATCGCCTTGCTTTTCAAACGCCATCCCCTGCTTCACGAGAGGCAAGAGGAACTGCCTGGCTTGCCTGGGTCTGCCTCTTTCAGCAGACTCTTGAGAAAGGGTGAAATTTTTCTAATTCGAAAACTTGGAAGAGTTTTCGTCAGAGGAGTAATCCAAACTTTATCTGTTGCTGAGCTCTCTGAACACTTCGCTCTAACTCAAGTATACGGGAGAGGGGAAAGTTCAGGAAATTGCTACAGACGATGCCTGCTGCAACAGGTAGGTCTCGCCTTGCGGAGTCCCTTGCAAAGTGTAGATCATTTTGTCCCTCTCCTGGCACATTCATGTCCTAAGACTCTGACAATCTTGAGTATGGTGTAGGATCACTTGGATGTTATGGCCTCGCCAAGCCTGCTCTGGCAATCTGTTACAGAGGTGCTGCTCTCACCGGGGAAATCTGCCAAGGATTTGCATGGCTCCATCCGTCTTCTCTCTGCTCAGACATCACGTGCACTGTCAGAGTCCCAAGTAGAGCTTAAGCTTTTCTCTACAATGAAAGTAGCTGATACCGCCTGCCCTTCCCTCTCTCACATCATCTGAAGTTGGCAGCAAGTTGCCCAGAAAGCTGGTCGTGAACTGGAGACCGTAACCCAGCTCTTTTCCGAGCCGCACGCCTGCGCTGCACTCGGGAGGGGGGACTGCAGCACATGCGGAGACAGCAACAAAGCTGGGGCAGCAAAAGCTGGTCCTGGCGCTCGGCGGACGAAGCCTGTGCTGCCTGCTCGCCTTGCTAACAGCAAGTGAGCTAACCGCGAGTGCAGATACCTCCTGTATTTGCATTTCAGAGGACGGGCGTACACGGCAGCTTGATGCCTTTGAGAGCAGTTATATATCGTGAGCTGAAAGTATTCTGAAGTTGGCTTTTACATACAGAGCTGCCTGTGAATAGTCTGTATGTTAGTGGGTGACATGCAAAATGGAGTCTTCGGTTTAGGTATCGCTGCTAGGTCAATAATCTTGACAATGTACTTCAGCCTTGCTTTTGTCTTCTTTCTCTCAGGTGTTTGTATTGCCCTAAGGGCCCTCTTGTCTGGGTGGGTTTTTTGCAAGTACGCAGGCTGTAAGTGTATGTTTGCATTTCCAGAATGTTAATAGAATAGGTCAGGGACAATTTGTTTCATTAGATTACTATATCTGAACAGCTACTTGATGCCTGTTGGACTTGCTTTCTTTTTTTCCTGTGTTATATTTAGCTGTGACCTTGAATTTTGTTTTCTTTTGTTCATTTGTTCCAGAAAAGGATTTTCTCTCTCTCCCTATCTCGACAATGACTAGAAATGGAAATTTTTTTTCAAACTCATACATGAGCATAGTGTATTTCCTAACAAAATGTTATGAGCATACAGCACGGGGCTGTCCATCAGAGAATGTGATCCTCTTTCTCATACCTAATATTCACTTTTTCCTTTAGATGGACTGGTCCTTGAACGCGATTTCATGTTAAACAGGCTTGCTCTAAAAAGCCACCACTGAGAAAGTACAGAGTTCCCTTTTCCTTTACTGACTCTGCTTTGTATTTTGCATTCTTTTTGTTAAGGACTCGGTGAGCGCAGCAAGAAGGCAGATGTGTAGAGTCCCAGGCCTCAGCCATGAGACTGGCTCCGCATCTGCACAGCGAAGTCAGGAAGCGACGTCTGCCGAGGACTTGCAAGAGAGTATTTCCAGTAGCGCGGGGCGGGCAGCAGCAGCTGCCACTGCACCATGTGCCGCCTGCCAAGAGGTGGTTAAGATGCTTCTTAACACTGTAGTGTCATCTTCAGATAGCAGCTATAACGTAGAAAATAAAATGTTTACTCAGTGTCCAGCTTCACTCCTCAGACTTGCCCTGAAAGGTGGCTTCTTCTGGAAGGCACTCCAAGGCTGGCATCTGCTGAAGTCCTGCCGGGCTGAGCAGGCTGCGAGGGTTTTCTGCTCCCACCTGCTGTACTTTGGGTCAGACTTCAGAAACTCAGTCTCCAAACAGAGGAGAGCTCGGAGACCGTGGTCAGGGCCCAGAGCTCTTGCTGCTTTGCAGCCCAGCTCCCCATTGGCGAGGGAGCAGTTCTCGCCCTCCGCTCCCGGCTCACCTTCCCCGCTGGCCTCCCCAAGCACCATTCAAGCGCTGCAGGGAAAGATGGTTCCCAGAGCTCTGCACAGCCTTCCTGACCCAGGGGCATAAATCATCTCCATCTATTGTCTTGATTGAATAAGCTACAGAATTTTTATTTGAGTGAATGGGCTTAGTGCTTGCATCAATGATTATGATGGTCTATAAAATTAACTTCCAGTATTTTATTTCCACTAATGTAAATAAGAAATCATGTAAGACATCCCAGAAGACATAGTAAGAGCTCGACTATAATCTGCCAGTCTAGACTGCTCAGGAAAATGTCGAGCAGACCCCAGATGTGACTGTATACGACAGTGGTTGTTCTCCTTTGCTCCATGGAGAAGTGAGCATGTTAACCTGTTGCTGGTCCTTCTTCAGCATCATGGCAGCTAATACTCAGTCTGCTACTATTCAAAGTCCACTTGAACAAGCAAATTCAGGTACTGGAAACACTCTAACTGTGGGGCAAAAGCTCTGTACAGGTTACATTTCCCTGCTAATTCTGTTGCTGTCTGGTAGTCAGTCGCCTGTAGCCCTGCGCTGCCTTGCTGTGTACAGTGAAACACATCCTGACACAAGCAGCCTGAAAATTCTAATAAAAATCACTATCATAGCATATGTATAAATATATACAGTAATAGTCTTGATTTCTTGATATTCTGAAGTTTGAGGTTTTCATAATCAGCCATATACTCTCCAGAGGAAACCTCAGTAATTTCAATCTCCAATTGCAAAGCTTTTTTTGTCACTGAATTCCTTATTTACCTTAACTCTTATACTTTTTTCACTTGTTGGTAGACTAAGCCTGCTATGATCGTATATATAAAGACAAAGGATGCAGCATGATTTTGTAGTCGTCTTTCCCTTCCTAGCACAGTGCAATAGCTATTGGGGATGTGCTTCACAAACTCCACAAATCCCAGGACGTCTGTCACACGTCTAAACCGAAGTGAGGAAGCTCCTTCACTACACGGGGTTCAAACACTCAGCACGAGACGCCGATGCCTTGCGGCCTGCATAGGTAAAACCAAAGCAAGCGCAGGTAGAGGCCAGACAGATAAAACGGCTCGCCTGAGGTCCGACAGATCAGCGCACGGCTGCCAGGGCCGGGGTCCTGCCGCCTGCCAGCACCCTGGGAAGCACCCTCCCTTCCCACTCGACAAGCCAGCCGGGACCGTGGGTCCAGCCTTCAGCCGCTGCTGCTCTCCTCGGAGGGGAAAATGTTTAACCTGCTGCTGCCAGGACAATGCGTAAAACATCAAGCTAAATGGCAGGCTTTGAACAGAAATTTAGCTCTGACTTCTAATCCTGCCTTCTGTTTCAAAACTGTGATGACATAAAGGTCAAAAGACACAGCTCTTCTTTCCAGCAGACTTCTGTTTTCCTTTAGAGATGTGATAGTTCAACCTTTAAGCTTTCCCCACACCTACATGATTCCATCTCCTTTTATAATGTGCATATACTTATGTTCAATAAAAGCACATCCCATTTCTCTTAGTCAGCCTACAAGGTACTGCTATTTAGTAATACTTAAGAAGAAAGGAATCATAAAATATTGCATATATCACACAAAAACGGCATGTAGGACTCCAATCACTCTGAAATGTACTTAATTTTTTTCTCTCGAACGGAAACTCATAGTAAGCAATAAGAACATAAAAGGAACAGCAATAGATAACACAGACCTGAAAAATTGTTTCTCTGAATATTACAAGAATGTACCTATGATAAATGATCCTTCCCTAGTATTGCCTGCCCCAGAAAAATGGTATACCACAGCCAGTTAAGTTACTTCTAAGATTTTTCTTATCCAGACCTTTTCTCTAAACCAGAGCTCCGTGAAGATATTGCCAGTCATGTTTCTCTGCATATTTTAAACAGCAAGATATGGGTGCCTTGGCAGTGCCTGCTATTTTAAGATCCCTCAATAAAAAAGCATAATGGAAATGTAGCGTCGATAGCTGTTGTTGCTACATTTGCGTAACGTAAGGAACTGCGGCGACGCCGTACCTCAGCCTCTCTGCTGGCTTCAGGCACAGCGTTAGTCCTGGGCACCGAAGTACAACCGAAGAGGTGTGAGGTATTGCACGAGAGGATGGCGGTCACGTGTGTCCACACCGACCAGCATAACTCTGCCAGCGCAGGGATACTCCGCAATCCGTCAAATCCGGTAGCGGGCCATCAACCACATCGACGTCCGTCGGAGCAGCCACAGAAGTGCTGTGCTCTCGCCCTCTCTTCCCATGAGCAGAGGCTCACAGCTGAGAGTTAGCTACAGGTATTTTCTTTTTTTCTCTGAGTATCTTTGACTCAGTCGTAACTGAAGAGAGCTGAGGCAGAACCCGATGAAGAATTCCTGCAGCCCCGTAGCACCTGATTATCTGACATGGCGCCATCAATGAATCTGCAAAAAGCATCATTTGTCTCCCATCACCATAGCAACCAATAATTTTGATTCATGCGCATCCGTGTGTGTGTTTGGCACCCGTGTTTCCATGGCGAGACTACCGCCTCGTGCAGCGCCAGGAAGCGCCCCGCTCTGATCCCGTTCACCCGCTCTGCCGTGCTGAAGCAGCCGGACTGCAGGTTCCTGAGACACACGGCGCTGTCAGGCTCTTGAGAGCTCTTCAGATCTCCGGCATTCTCTCCCCCAAACCTGAGGAGCAGTCTGACGTTTTACTAATCTTCAGGGCATGGTGCAAAAGATACGGAGCAGAGGTCAGCAGAAAGTGGAGATTCTTCTTTGCTGCAAACACAAGTCCAGGAGGAAAAAACTGCATAAATCTCAGGATAAAGAAAAAATAATTTTAAAAAGATCAGACAATTCCTTCTTCTTCTTTCTTTGCTTTTCTTGCTCCATAAATCATTTTATTTATGTAATGGAGAACAATAAGCAAGCTAGATATAGAAAACATTTTTTCCTGTCAAAGAGTTGAATGATTGATGCTGTGCAAAAGCAGTATCTAAGTAAAAAAAGCTTTCAGGGATGATTTACTGAAAGCCACTGAAAGATTGGATTTGGATGCTGAAAAATACCAACTATTCAGACTAAATTAATTAATTAAATATTTGGGAATGGCCTTGAATAGTTAGAACTGAACAGAAGAAAAAAATAACATAAGATTGTCTTCAATTTAGACCCACTCTCCGTAGTATAAATAGAAATTATTTAAGAATAGCAATGTAGCCCAAATATCTCAAGACGGAACAGAAGCCTTCAACTTAAACAGTGGAACTCTTATCAGGCTGCCTTGGCATTTGTATGACAATGTGTTAGCACGGCACCTGCATAATAATTCTTCGCTGATTGTAAGCAAACCATTTTTCTAAGTCTTGTGTTCCATTCTCTTTTCAAGATAAAGCCCTGGTGAAGTACCATACAATGAACATGTATTGCATGAAGTGTCTAATAGAATTTGGATTTATACAGTGCCTTTCGTACTCGGGTTGTCCCCAAGTACATTGCTTTAATGCAGTAAGTCAGAAACCGGCGGTGCTGTGAGCGTGTAGGCAAGCATCGACTGTCATTATGCACCAGCTACGGCTCGCACAGAGGATTGAGTATCTTTTTAAAAATGAAAATGAATAAATAAACACCAGCTTTGGAGCTGGCACTGGAAAGGTGCTTGTGAGTTGATATTTCCCTATAAAGAATCATTTCTGTAGACAGTTACTCCCCCGAGTCAGTGTTAGCTGTGTAGGCAAGAACAGGCAGCGTTAGATCCTGGGACTGGCACGTCCCGTCTCTGCTGAAGGACAGAGCCGGGTTCTGAGCTCTCATCTGCTGAGGGACTGAAATGTAAATCTGAGCTTTCCCTTCAAACAATTTGTTCAACTACATTCACGTCAGCTTTTGCTGTACCAGTTTACGGTCTTCCTGCGGTACCGGGACTCACTTGGTCTGACTTTGAAGCCAGACCTAGCCTGAGCCCCGCTGAAACCTTCAGCTTAAGGTGTCCTTCCATCAGGGTACAAATGATGGAAGAGGGAGTTGGTGGCAGCAGTCAGCTGAGGGACAAACCTGTGAAATGCCTTCTTCTGGCTTCTCTCTTCATCAGGAATTTCTGAGTATATTTGTACGTCCTTCACCCTGCCACCTGAGCAAGTTGTATCATATTGGTTTACATGTGATAAATTAAATCCTGAACATGATTAGACTGACTGTTGCTACTGTGATGGAGTGGAGGCTTTTCTTAAAAAAAAAAAAAAGAGAGAGAGAGAGGTATTTTTATTTTAAATGCCAAGTCTTGTGCTCAAAGGTCTGTAACTCTGGCACTCTCTGGCAGCATGGGCAGAAGGCACAGAGGAATGGAGATGGAAAGGCTGGCCAGATGCTGGATGTCCTCTGGCAGGACAAGGTCTATCCCCTCACTCAGCCGGGCAACGGGGAGGGACAGTTTTGCCTTTCCTGAGAACTGGCAGTAATGTTCATTAAGTTGAGATATTTGTCCTTGGCCAGCTGAAGGATAGATGAGAAATGCGTGCCTTACCACTTTGCTGTGAATATTTTGGGAGTTGCCTAGACAGAAATGTTTGTTCCTTTTCTTGCTCAGATTTGAAGCCTTGGCAACACACATACACTGCATTTATTCAAAGTCTTTTCCATAGATCTTGCCTAGTTGAAAATATGTTTCATAGATTAAAACATAAACTAATTCCAAGTTGCCAGCTCTCTCTTTGTTGTGACCCAAATCATTCTGTGATGCTCCTACTGCAAAAGATCACACGGATCAGCACACTTCCAGCAGGAACAACGCAAGCACGCCTGTTCAGCATGTCGCTGCACGCTTTTTCCATTAAACTCCATCCGTCCGTACTTTGAATCGTCTGTCTGTGATCTTCGCACATTTCCTGCTTTGAATCCAGCCTCAGAGGTGGCGGCAACTCTGTCGTGCCGTACACAGAACATGGCAGAATGATTTCAGCAAAGTCTGAGTGAGTTGCGGAGTGGTGAAGTAAAATATTGTAAACATGTTTTCCATTTTTCTCTGTTGTAGATCATCACATTGAATGACATTTCTATGTGGAGTGAGGCACTCCTGCTCTTCGAGATACTCAGCTGTGCCTCATGCTGGTGAGAAAAAAAGCATGAGCTGTGATCGAATGCACTGCTGTTCGTGAGGAACACCAGCAAGCGCCCACAAAACCGAGCGGGGCAAAGAGATGGTGGATAAGCTTCGGTGTAGGTCAGTGTAAGGTGAGGCAAGGGATATAAAGAGGAAAACTCTGGACACGGTGACAGGATGGTGCTGAGCTCGGAACCATCAGTTACAGTTAGGAACGAACCCTACAGACATCTCTGAAATCACTGCCTGGCAATATCAGACAAAAAAGCCAACAAAATGTTGAATGTCATTGGAACGGCTGTGGCGAACAAGGCGACCGCATCCTTTGCCATTGTATGCCACCTCGGTGCACCCACTTCTCGCACACTACGTGTAGTGCTGGTCTCTGCGTTTTAAGGATGTAGCGGACCTTGGGAAGGCACAAAGAAGGGCAGCGGAAAACATCAGCAGAGTGGAACAGCTACCTTACGAGGGGACTAAAAGGCTGGGGCTCTTTGTCTGCCTCGGGAGAAGGCAGAAGCAGGATGGAGCTGAGGTTTACAAAACCTGGCAGGCAGTGAATAAACTGAACATGGAGCTGTTGTTCAGTCACACGCAACAGGGACTCAGAAGCAGCCAGTGGGACTAGGAGGAGTTTGGTTTAAAATAGATAAAAGAACATTTTTCTTCATGCGGCAGGTCATGAACCTCTGGAACCTGGTGCCACAGGAGGCTCTGGAGGCAAACAAGATCAGTGGACTCTGAAAAGGATTAGACAAATTCATGAACAGCAGGTCAATGGCTACTAAAGATATTAGGAAGGGATTTAACTTCTAACATCCCCAATACAACTCTTCCATATGCTGGGGGAGTACAAGGCAAATGGGCAGCGAAAATTGGTAAGACTCGGATGTTCTTGAATAGCATTGCCTGTTGCCACTGCAATAGACAATATACTTGGCTAGACAGACCATTACTCTGACCCAGCACGGCATTCCTAACGGTGTTACGTTCTTATGTGATTGCTTAAGGATTGGCTGACCTTAAATTTTAAATGTGGGTCCATCCTACCCAGCTTCAGACACTGATCTTAGGTAAGGATGAATCACCTGCCACAAGCACCTATTTCTCTTCACTGACTACAAGGCTAGTGTAGACTAGCCAACCAACGTTCAGATGGCTAAAGTTAAAGGAGATCAATCTGACCAATTGCACTAGTTCCAATGTATCTGAACCCATGAATCAGTCCCATAAGATTGTTAGATTAGTTCCCAAATTGTCCCATACTTTTCCCAGCCATGTACCTCCACCTCTTCCCATCACCCGACATGCTAAATCTCCCGTGCCCAGTTTTCTGTGTCTCTTGCATCAGATGAGTTAGCTCCATGCCTTACTGTCTACAGCTTACTGCACATCTACCAGGACGTCATCCTTGCAGCTCTGCCTCTCGCATCTCACCCTAGCTAACCTGTAAACTGCCAGTAGACTTAAATTGTTCATAGAAAGCTCCACATCTTGACCAGAGAAATTTTAGATATCTGCAAACTCAAAAAGTTTGAAAAGTTGGTCATTGGTTGGGTAAAAAGGGATGGGACAGTAGGAGCACTGCACTGCAGAATTTTAAATCAATTATTGCTGACTGTGAGCTTTGGGCAAGGTAGGTACTGTCATTTCCAGGCTGCAAAAGGGAATGTGACATGTTCCATCCAGCAAGATAAGGGGAGGGGTTTGAGTTGTGCCGCATTTGGCACAGAAGGTCACAACATGAGTAAAATTACAGGCTGCTGTTCTAAAGCATTCACTGCAGTGGAACATGATAACCTTATTAGAAAAATCTGGTAGTCTCCTATTAAAAGGTGAAATCAAGAAGGGTATTCGCTGTTAAATGCCATGTATTTTTAAGCTCTTTATTGATTTTTTTGTAGGAGTTTCTGAAAGCTATAGGAACTATAGCTTTATGGAGTGAGGCCTTTACTGGCATAATCAAAACAATAATTTTCTGAGTGTCCATACCTCCTTATGTTCGCTTTATGTAATTGGGAGAGTTCTGTTGGAAAGACGGGGAAGGTGGAAAGGAACAGCTGAAGTTGATACGGGACTGAACGCAGATTATTACTCAGCATTTCTATATGCAAAATGCATGCTGTAAACTGCTTCTAATGACAGCTAATGAACCAGGTTGAGAGAGGTAATGCAAACAGTAAACAATGTTGTTACAGCAATTTATAAATACCTTTTATTAAACATTAAAACCAGCTGTTTAATGATAACATTATTAGAAGTGAGTTGGATGATGAATTCACAGTTTAGTTAGTTTGTGGCTTATCTTCTGAGGATCTTCCTGGGCATTCCAGAAAGCATAGGAGAGTGGATTTTTTTCAGAAAAACTCTTTTCTCTTCCTACCTTAGCCTTAGAATCACAGAATCATAGAATGGTTTGGGTTGGAAGGGACCTTTAAAGATCACCTAGTCCAACCCTCCTGCCAAGGGCAGGGACATCTTTCCCTAGAGCATCTTCTACTGCCCGTCCTGGACAACTGTGAATTCAAACTCAATTGTAATTTATGCTCCATGCAATTCTACCAAATATCTCTCAGACTGCATGATACAAACCTGAAACTGCTGAGCAGTAACTTTGGTTTCCTTATAGCGTGGTATTAGGAACCAACAGACCTGGAAGTCACTGCCTTGAGAGCAAGAGAGTGAACAGAGATGCCCAGGCTCACCTTCCTCTGCATATTACTTTAAGATCTTTAGAAGAATATGCTCTAGAAGTGTTACGTATCATTACTGCTGTGATACATTCCCTGCTTTGGCCCCTATAAACTGTGTTCGTCCACTAGACCTGCTCATCTAGCACACCAGGTTTGGTATTGTACTTTTACCTTTGGATGCCCAGGAAGGGGCTTTTCCTTATTACGAGATGGTCACTTAGAAGAACACCACGCTACTTCACACGCGAGGAGGAGTCACCCTTCAACAGGCCAGGCTCTTCAGTGGAAAGGCGCGTTAGCGAGCTCCACGCTAACAGCAGCTCCACCGTGCGCACCGTTGAGCACCAGCGATCCCCTCCGGCCGCCGCGGCGCGGAGCCGTGTCCCCGCGCAGTGCCAGCCAGCAGACAGGCACTCGTGGGACGTTCTTGGCAGCCGCAGGGCCCCGTGACCAGCTGTGGCATATGTTGTGCTTCTGCAGCAGCGACGTCGACGTTTGGTCCCTGCCGTGGGTCTCGGCCAGGCTGCAGGTCGAGGGCTGCCTGTCGGCGTGACGCAGGGCCAGCCTGCTGATGCCGTACCGCTAGGCACCGTTTGTCACCGTTTGTCACGCGGATCACCTTGGACAGCAAGACTTTTTTTTCCTCCTTAGCCTGTGTTTTAGAAAAGGATTATGTGCTGTTTTTCCACAAGATTTATACACAATCTCTATCTCTTCTAGGTACAAAGAAATGGTTTCACTTTACCTATATTAGTCTGATGTGGATATTAATCCCTAGAAGTATCCACACAGAGTCTATGACCTCCAGGTATCTACCGTTAATATACAGAGCATTGAATCATAAGCGGCTAAAATCAACACACACTGAAAATAATCCTTTTTTCCCTTCTCATTCATTCCTTTTCTCCCCAAGCTCAGAACTTTGCAAGGCATTATGTGTCATGCCTTTGAGGAGGACTTTTTTGTTTCTTATAGGTCTCCAATTTTCAGATTTGTATCTTCTGACTTCTGTGAGAATGAAGCTTGAAATATAAAGCTTTCTTAAAGGGAGGATTTATATTTTTTTAACTAAGATCAAAGAATAATATCTACAGTTTTTTGGGGATAAATGACCTTTAACTTAAGTAATTTCTCAGGCTACATTTGAAGAACATGCAAACATTTTCCAGAAAACTATTCTTATGGATAACTGCCACCCCTAGCAGAAGTCTTTGGGTTTTGTTGGAACACATTCATATTTCATTGCCGCAGATGCCCAGGCAGCTGTGTAGAAACCCGTCAGTGGTTGAAGCTGTTGAAACATAACTGACAACCAGTCCGCCGGGAAAATAAAATAAAAAGAGCTAATCCTGGAATAAAGGATATGCAGATGACTTTCATTTTAATGAAAAAATACAGATAAAATGAAACAACAAAAATATAATACACAGCAAAGAAAATTAATAAATGTTCTGAGACATCTTTTCAGAAGTCCAAAGCAGCGGATTTAGTCTAGGAAATGGACTTGTGACTGATTACTTGCTCTTCAGAGATGTTTTATCTGGCAAGATGAGGAGTTCTGTCTCAGGATGACGGGACAGATTCGTTCTCCAGCAGTCGTCCGGGTTGGCCACCGGTATTGCCTTAGCCTGAAAGGATAACTTCCCAACTTTCCCTCTTCAGCTGCAATGATACTCACGAGTATCCAAATGGAAAGAGAGGTTGGATTTAAAATAGTATATAAGTCTCAAAGATCCAAGCTGGCCTACTCTGTTGGTATATAAACTGATCACTGATTGGGAATGTTCATGTTGGAAGCTTGTTCATCATAATTCTGACTTGATTTGCTTACAACAGCCTGAGCAGGCATGCACCCTCTCAGCTCTCCCCAGCATTACACTGCCCATCGCCTTGGACGGAAGCAGAATCACAGGAGGGCTGGGGTGGGCAGGGACCCCTGGACACCGTCTGGTCCAGCCCTGCTCAGGCTGCCCAGGACTGCCTCCAGTCGGGCTCCGGTATCTCCAGCGATGGAGACCCCACAGCCGATTTGGGCAACCCTCTCCAGGGTCTGATCACCCTCACAGTAAAAATGTCTTTTCTAAAGTTTAAGTCTCCCATTTAAGCCACGCACAGAGCGCCATACAACAGTGTAATGCTTTCTATGATGAAAAATACAGATTTTCTTCATGTATTTCTCATTGCTACATTTGAATGCCCTCAGCTAATGACAGATTTCAATGCGTTATATAAAAATAGATTCATTATTCATTTTAACTCCTTTCAACACATCCTGGGACTTTTTTTAATTAATTACTAAAACACTTTCACTGTACAATTGAAATTTACTTCTATTTGAAGGTCACCCATAATGCAATCAACATACAGCAGATTTTTGCAAGCAGCTTATACAAAGAAAATGGCCTTTCTACTGCTGTATTTGAGGTAGGACTGAGAGTAATAGATTTGCCAATCTTAAAACAACTAAGGAGACTTGGCTGTGAAGGTAGCAGCGCAGGTCTCTTCTCTTATGTGCGTTCACGCACGCGCACATCCACATGCACGCTACCAAAACTCGTACTACACAGCCTTTTTCAGACAAACAGTTCAGAAACTTGACAATTTATTTATCAGTTTCCACCCTTTCAGTTATGCTTGGGATCTTCTGGAAACAACATTTATTTTCATTTTTTATTAATTTCTAGGTAATATAATGTTTTCCAAAGTTAACACTAGCAGTAGCAACTGCAAATGATGATGCATAGACAAAGTTCAACCCATCTGATTTTAGTACATTGAATATATTTTCCTCTTCTCAGTCATGACTCAGCCCATCACCGTCTTGACCATAATCAAGTAGCTAATGGATTAGCAATGCGGTAACAGCCAATTACTGGAACATCAATATTTTCATGCTCTGAAATATCAGAGGTCACAGAGAAAACATAGAGAAATATATGTGCTTTTAAATCAAGGCTTTGATTGTTATCTCATATGAAAGAGTAATTAATTATCAGTATGTATTAGTATACATAATAACAGTTAATTATGGTGTATATATCTGTAAAACTTCTGTTATATCAAGACAGTTCACTTAAACCACGCAGCACTTTGCTTTTGCAATCGAGTGATCTTTATGAACAATTGTAGATAATACTGTGGTACATATTTATTGCTTCCACAACAGCTACTGTATCATTTTGTGTATTTTCTTCTTAGTAAGATAAATATTTCTGGGAGTTCTGTTCTAGCCATACGAGAATTATTTCTGAGATCCACTCCATTTGCATGATGTCTTACATCTGACAGCCCACAATGAATAACAGAAATTTCTTCTGCATAAAGAACAGTAAGCCCATGGCAATTATTGCTGTCTTTATTGATACACGCCAGATCGTTTCCTCAAACATGCCAGAAAATACAAAGCTTCGTGCGGGGGATAAGAGGGACATATTTTCATTATTGATGAAAAGTGACTGTAATACAATAGGAATGTAAGTCAGTCTACCAAAAAAGTACCTAAATAATAGGTAAGCTTGTCCATAAATCATGACTCTGCTCTTTGCCCGTGCTAGTATACTGAGCCACTATACCCCAGGTTTACCCCACAAAAACCTATATGGGATAAAATAATTTTACACAGCAAAAAATAAAAAATAAAATTTACACAGCAAAAAGGTTGAGTTCATAGGATATTTCTAGCTGAGGATATTTTACTTAGACTAGAGTTATTCTGAAAATAACTCTTTTCAAACTTATCTTGCATTTCAAAGGCATTGAAGTAATTTGTTTGTAAAGTTTGTAGAAAAATCTGTGACAATTTGACTTTTAAAGTGTCAGTTATTTTTGTTTGAGCTCAAGTACACAGGGTTTGATCTTAAGAAGCAGATGGTCTGTGGAAATACAACAACGTTTATCAAAGACAGGTCAGGGTCAGGTCTGAAGTTCCTCCCAAATGCAAACAGTCAAAGTATTTCTCTGTCACTCCCATTTCTTTGCCTCACTCAAGCCAGATCTTCCGTCTTCCCTCGGTAATTTCACAGACCTTCTCAGTGAATGTCTTCCCCATGTTTTAGAGGGAGTCATCTTCTGCCTTGGTTCTCCTCCGAAACTCTCAGTCCTCCGAGATACTCCCATGGAGCCCACTACCTTCTCTAGTGTCACCGATAAATCAGAAGCTCTTCCCAGAGTCTCTTCAGCAGCTCGGTCACCTCCAGAAGGCTGGAGTCCTCCTTTAGACCACTGACCTCAGGTTAAATTTTCCAGAGAGCTCTGTACACCCCACCTAAATATGTCTTTCTCTACCTTCATTTCAGACTGGCAGACCCTGCCAGAAGAGCCTCCTTCGCACACAGTACCCACAGCACCTTTATGATAAAACGTATTTGTGACCATTTCTGGGAAGCATCTGTTGCACATAGCCATTAATGACTTCTTCAAAAAAAATCTGTTCCGAGAGCATCTCACCTGGGGTTCCAGCAGGTAGCATCTTCACAGGCAGAGTCTGGGACGTGGCACCGTGTCCCCAGTCCTCACTGATTAAGCACTTCAGCGCGTTCCAATCAAGTCAGAGCGTTGGTGCGAGAGCAAACAAGATTTTCTCTTTAAGCTTTGTAATTAGCTTTTGTTAACTTTACTCTGAGAACAAGGTTTAATCAACTGTATCACTGCTTTGTGTGGCTCTTCATAAGTATGACTGATTGACTGATTCACCCTTTTCTTTACCCATCTGACAAATAAATGAAATGGGGACAGCCACCGTAATGAGAGATGGAGGATTATCCTACAGGACCAGCCAAAGATGTTGGGTAAGGTTGACCATCTTATGTGGAATAAACCTTCAGTTCCCACAGTCTTCTCTTCCAGGCCACCATCCTCTGGCTGGGCAGGAGGCTGTGCTACTTCCACAGAGCTCCGCTGTAGGACTCCTCCGTCTAACGAACGCATGTCAGTGTATGAGTGGCCAGCAGACAGACAGAGCTCGCACCGGGTCTCGTTCAGTACCCGTTGCAGTTTACAACAGATCTCCCATCAGTCTCAGTGGAACTGGATCAGGGTCAAGAAATTGTCCAGCCACAGGAGACACGGAGCTTCCCTTGGGGTAGGACAAGAACCCAATCCCACCTCACAACTGCCTTTTCTCCCAGTGCTCCCCAGTGGCCCTTGACAGAGGCAGCGGCATCAGCAGCTCTTCAGGCGGCGTGCAGGCTAAACTGCCGCACGCACAGTCGTCTTCTCCACAGAGAACCGAAATATGGACTTGCACTCGTCAGACTGACTGCATACGGCATCTAGTTGTTGGGAGGTCTGGACACATGAGGTTCATCATGGGATTCTGCAACAGAGACAGACCGTTATTTTCCAGCAGCCATAGAGATGAGAAAAGGCTGGCTGCGAATTTCCGAGTAATCACCATATAAAGCAGGGCAGACGCTTCCCACTGCAGACAAGGGAGGACCCACGGCTTTGACCAGCGTTATGTCCAGCAGCTGCCGGCTGCTTCGTGCCCATACAGCCTCGTACGCACCATATATTCCACATGATGTCATCTGCAACTTAAGATAAATGGAACAAATTCGTCTTTGCTTTCCAATAAGTTTTGCCTACTTACGCAAGCTTTGAATTGGGACTGCTGCATTAGCTATAGATACAATTATTTCAAAAAGTAGCCAATTAAATTACCTTTATTAAGTAGCTTTTGATCAAAATATGTTTGTTTATAAAATCTCAGCCATTACAAATGTGAAGGAGAGGAAGATCTGGTCAGTGTGAAAGTTTCTGGTAGAAGTCAAGGCGTCCATTGATTTCATTGGTAATTGAATCAGATCTGTAAAGCATAAATTGATCTAAATATTGGAATTTTACTGTATAAATGTCAAGATTCCTACAAAAGATAACCAATGAAAACTAAGACGAGCACTGGGGGGTGTTGTAAAGGCATTATGGGGAAAAAGAAGGAAATACTAGGCACTGCTTTCCAATCAACGATACTGAGGGAAGGTGATGAGGGACTTGGCTCGCAGGGGGACGCGACAGCATTTCCCCTTGAAAGGAAGAGCTGCTGTTGAAGCATAAGGAGCTATAGGAGCTAGGGGAAAAAAAGAGGGGGAAATGGAAACGAAGGAAGAAGAGGCCAAAAGAAAAAGCGTAATTGCTAGCAAGAATTTTACCATAGGGAATGGAACATGAAGAACTGCACAGGACAAGGTTTTTTGTTCTGAATGTACTCAGATGAAACCTAAAATTACTCCAATATTTACATTTTTTATCAATGGCTTTAATCCGTTTTGCCATTTAATTGTACAAAGCCATCTTCCACAACAAGAGTATCTGTACTTTTTAAAATAATTGTGGTTTAAATTAAAAAAAACAACTCAACATCACATAAAAAGCTACAGATGGAGTTTTTATACACAGTTGTTTCCTCAGTAAATAGAATATTGAATCCTTCACCCATTAAACATCACCCATCCTCACCACAGATTTGCTGCACCTGCTATTTTACATCTCAGTGTATCCGGGACTGAATATTTATGGTCCATCCCCAAGGAAGTGCAGGCGGGGCTGGAGGGGACCGTCACAGCTCGGCCATGACACCTGCTGGAAGTGGTCACCAGCGCCCCGCCTCCACCGCATCCCCTCCAGCGGAAACAACTGCATCCCACCTGGGCGTGCAAAAGGGATAACAGACGTAAGGAAGAAATTTTTTACGCTGAGGGTGGTGAGACACTGGCCCAGGCTGCCCAGAGAGGAGGTAGATGCCCCATCCCTGGAAACATTCAAGGTCAGGTTGGACGGGGCTCTGAGCAACCTGCTCTGGTTGAAGAATTCCCTGCTCTTGCAGGGGGGTTGGACTGGATGGCCTTCAAAGGTCCCTTCCCACCCAAACCACTCTATGATTCTGCGATTCCATGACATACAGCAAGACATACTGCAGGTACTTGCAACCGTTTTAACAGGTCTTTCTTTATTCACATCCCAAGTAATCAAAGACACTTTGACCTTGTGCCAAGGAGACACAAGGTCCTCCCACAGAACTACTCAAACACTGTGCTTTCACCTGATCTTCCCAGGCTGGAAGCTGGGGACAGTAACGCAAACCTGCATGAGCTTGAATAGCTTGAAGCCTCTTGTTTGCAATAGACAGGGACTTCTCATGCCCACGTAGACATCCACGGGCACAGGCCGGTCCCTTTGGCAGGCTGCTGAAGTGACTGCCCTCAGCTAGCTGAGTCCATGGGGATGGTATCACACAAACTGCAGCCGTACGTTCACCCTTGTCCCTCACTACGCCGGGATCGAGATCTGGCTCCTGGACTCACGCTTTCCCCTCGCTGTGAGCCACTGTGTCTTTTTGCTTGAGGAGCAAACTGTAAAAGGACAGCACTGGCATTTTTACAGTTGTTTGCCCAAAGACAATCCCAAGTAGTAAGCAAGATGATTCATAGTTCTTATGCCTGGCAGTCTGCAGTGTCTCGGGCACCAGAGTCCTCTGTAGCAACAAAATCTGCTCACGTTTGCGTGAGGGGACATTTTTCATGTTTTCCTCGTGCAGTGCAAGCTGCAGTAACAAACCCAGCTTTGTTCTGAGAAGCGTGTCGGCATCAGCAGAGTCTGCAAGGTAAGACCAACGCCCTGAGACTCCCACTCCACAGGAATGACTTAAGCAATTGTTTTTCATCAATTAAAATAATTCAGAATAAAAAAAGAAGGTTAAAAAACCCCAAAGGGTTGGAAGAACAGCTTAAAAAAGGAAATCGTCGAGATCGGTCAAAGCTGAGAAGGAGCTGGTCAAGAGCAGAGCAGAGCAGATGAAGAAGCAGTGGGAATGGGAGTGCACGTATCCATAGGAATCCTTGGAAAACTCAAAACTTGGTAACTTTTTCCAGTGTCAGTGGACTTACTCACTTTACTCAGAAGACTTTAACCTTCAACAAAGAAAAAAAACCTATTTTACCTCAGAAATAAATCAGATTTCCAAAGCCATATGGATGTTTTATTTTTGTCTTGAGCGTGTTGCCATGCAACTTAGAGAGGCATCAGCTCCCTCGCAATGATTGCCATGAGACTTCCATCCAATTCACTTCATTGTGTTACTTGATAGGAGTTTTGAATGACCTCATACCCATCTGCCTACATTCTATTTAGTTCTCTACTTTTAAACAAGCAAACCACAACATCTTGACCTTTCTTTTATAGTCACTTCTCCTCAGCGGTGCTATTGAAGACAGTGGAGTTAGACTAGTACTTACGGTGGCTATCAAATCTCAAGAGTACTCTTGATTCTTATTTTATTGACATTACAGCACCCTGCCACATAAACCAAAGAGACCCACAGGGCCTTTGGGTATAAAAATTGGTTTTCTGAGATATTTGGATCCAACAAAGAAAGAATAAAGACCCAATAACTAAAAAATATATAGGACAGTATGCGCTTCTTAAAAAAAGATAACCATTGAAACAGGTTAGCAGGAGATGCATCATTCTCCATCCTCAGAGGCCTGTAAGTCAAAACTGGGTATCTTTTTACAAACAACTGCACCCCGGAAGAAAGTATTTAGATCAGATGCAGAAATCTGTGGACATCTGTTTGATCTCTCGGGGTCAGGAGTAAGGCTGGAGAACAGAGTGGTAGAGCAAGCGGGGTGAATAGCCATCATTAAAATCAAATTATATGCAGCATCCAGGCAAAGACAGACTATTAAAGTTTACATGAGAAAAAATCTTTGCAGGAGAAATATTCTTAAAAGTTAAAAATATCGGAGAAAAGGGAAGCTAATTCTCCGGTAAACCCTTTCTGCAATGATCTGGGATCAAAGGGCAAACTGCAGCGCATTAAGCCCTGCTGTTCGTTGCCGTTACGCTCCTGAATGGGATCTGTATACCACGTCATTCAGCAGCTGCGAAGAGAAAGACGTAAGCGGTTACCAATTTGTTAATTGGGGCTTTAAATGGAGAGGTTCAAGCACAGTATGTTTTGTTTCATAAAGGATTCACTGGGGACCTGCTAGAACAATTTCTGTTTTGTGGTCCCGTGCAGAATACCAATTCTTCTGCATAAAGCCAGTCGATGTGAAGAAGTACAACCAGCCAGGTTTATGGGGCGGAAGGGCAAGCTGTAGTTCTGCTGAAGGTAGAAAGCAGCTCCATGGTAGCCCAGCCACCCCACCCCACTGTCCTACCAATACTCGAGCGATTGCCATAACTGAGCAGAACCTTTGAACTTGGGGGGAAAAGGGCTCGCCAGAGAAGGTGCCTGAAGGAAAAGGCATCTTTGCCTTGCAGAAGAAGAGATTTACCAAAATTAACAGCGGGTTTTTGCCCACGTATCTGATGTCTTGGCTTTCTTACCGTAGGGATATGGTATGAGATGCAGAACAAACTATTCCATAGCGAAAGCCAATGGAGGCTCAGGACTTCGCTGCTGGAGACGGTGCTGAACTGCCTGTGGCAGGGGGTGGCACAGAGGAGAGCTGGGCAGCTGAGGGAGCCGAAGGGAACTTCCCCCACGTCCCGGACTGAGATACAGGGGAATGACTAAAATGGGTTAGGGAAATAGCACTGCCAGGCGAGAGCAGACCAGCAGCCCCTTGCAAACCGGACTGAAACTGGAAATCTGCACTACTGCAGTTTGTTGGTGCGGCCCAAGAGCAGGCTTTGGGGAGAGATCTCGAAGCCGTGCAGCCCAGGGGCTTCTGTTTCCAGGCCATGCGATGATCAGTGGATATAAGGGAGATCCCCCTTTTCCATGTTACTTTTGGGGGACAAATGAGGTGTAACGGAAGGCAACAAACATGCTATGCATCAGCTCTTGGCACTGCTGCTGCTCATGCTTTGTTTCTCAGGTTTGTCTGAGCACCATTCCCCAATAAATCTGGGAGAGCACTGCTAGGATTTCTGCTTCAGTTGCACCTTGGAAGAGCACGGTGTTATAATCAAATACTCCCGAGTTATTAAAAACATGTCATGAATATACAGAGCGTGTAGTTTATAACCACCGAGACTTGGTGATGATGCACTGCTGCTTTCTCAGTGGACAGAAGCCATGGGTCCCGCTGCCGATGCTACTGCTGTTGTCCTTTTCTAGGGAAGAAGGCACACGAACAATGCCACCTCCTGGAGCCTCTCCTTTTTCTTCCTCTATGTCAGTATTTTTTTAATATGAGATAAAAGTCAGACTTAACTGTCTCTCTCCAATGTCTGTATGGGAGCAACATCACAGAGCGATTTTAGGGATGGTGGGCAGCCAAGTGAAGCCTGTATACAAGTATGGTGCATCTGCAGAAAGGACATGCATACAAGAGAATAAATCTCCGGGTTGTCATTTATTATAAATTCTAATGAAAATATAGAGAGGAATTTTTATTTCTTCCTTCTGAGCATATGTAGAATTTTAACATGAGCATTTTATTAAAAAGCAGCCTGAGTTATGAATCATTCATAGCAAACGACTGACTCCCACACGTTGGCAGAATGACCCGTGGTTAGCTTATTCGCTGGCAACAAATAAAGCGGTTCTTAATGAACCCAGACAGGTTATTCTGAAGGCACCGAAGAAGCAAAATCAGGTGCATTTTTAGGATTCAAAAATATATTTTGTCAGGATCTCACCGGGGTTTTTTTCCTTTTTTGAATAATGAATGAAGTTGTTTTAACGTAGTGTTAATGCTGGGAGTGCTGGGTGAAGAAATTCAATTGAAAGCCTGTCACAGGACTCTCTTGTTTCCCTGACAAGAGTTGTCATGTTCCTGTGACACCTGATGTGCCGAGCACTAACTGATAAATAGCTTAAAGATGAAATTGTCAGTCTCCATTACCTCGCACCAGCAATTACCCGCTGCGGTGGCCTGGGGTGCCGGGCCAGAGACCCACAGGTCGTCCAGATGGAGAGGGAGGGTGGGCGCGTGTGGGTGCAGCATCTCCTCGCCCGAGGGACCGGAGGAGCAACTTCCAGCCTGGTGCAGAGGGACTTCACAGGTTTGCTGGTAACGATGATTCTGGGGATCGTCCTTTCTGCTGTGCTTACAGCAGAGAAAGAGCCAGAGAAGACTGTGAACAAGCTGGGTAAAAAAGGGTGAAGGAAAGAGGGGAGATAAGAGCATACAGGGATAGCTTTAGCTTTGGGGGGGAAACCTGCAGGCGCCTGTAGAAATTAGCCCCCAAGTTTTAAGTTGATACCTCCTGGGAGGTAATTTAAATTGAAAAGTTTCCAGCCGTAAATTAGTTTTCTGTTACTTAGAACTAAGACGATGGCACTAACCTAGTCTGCCACCTTCATTCCCCCACTGACAGCAGGGGAAACATCAGAAAACCCCATGCTACTGGGAATTACTTTCGTAGTGTCCCTTGGATTTTTCTCATTTCTGGCTACTTCGGGGAGACTCTGGGAATGGCTGTGCTATAACCATAGCAACGCAGAGATTTTGCACAGCGCTCAAGATTTCTGTCGTTAACAAAAAAGCATAGCTGCTAACACAATAAGGACCCAATTCCTTTCTACTTGCATTAAGTGGAGCCAGGTGTGTTGAACCAGCACCCTTTTGCTGTTGGCCGAGGCAGGCTTTGGAGCTGCAGGAGCAAGGAGAGGAGGCTGGGTGGGATCGGTGCGAGCCTGGGAGCGTGGCTCATGCGCCCTGCCAGGGCTCACTTTGGGGCAAACACGTTCCGGCTGTGGCAGCAGCTGTAAGGCCAGGCTGGTGGTCTGTGGTGAGGAGTCCACCTTCCCCAAGGGCCTCGGGAGGGACCCGTGGGCTTTTATTTCTTCTGGGGGAAGGGGACGTACTGGGCTCTGCTGTAGGGTTAGGGTTGAAGTCGTGGCTGGCCTGATCCCGTACTGGCGACAGACCTGCTTCAGGTGGGAGACCTCCAGAAATCCCTTCTGCATACATATATAAATATACGCCTCTGCTTCACTCAGTATTTGGATTCTCTGCTTGCCAGGAGTTTGCGTTGAATGCAGGATCTGATCCAACTTCATGGAAAAGTGTGATTAATAAATCTCAGAAAGATTTTGGAGAAAAAAAGTTCTGTCTTGTGGAGGTGCAGAGCACTTATCTGTTGAGATGTCAGCCCACTGAAATCTCTCTAGCTTCTCACCAGGAGACCCAGCACCTCTCTGGAGTGGGCTCCGAGTCTGGATGCACTTGACTTCGTTTGGTTTGGTGCAGCATGTTGGTTTGAAGCATGATGTGAACTGAAATTGCACTTTGAATTCCTTATTCTATTTGTAATTGCAATTTAAGGAAAAACAAAGTTTACTCAAGAGTTTTCTTCTACAATAAAAGAAAGAAGAGAGGAAAAAAAAGAATTCTCCTTTGTGGCCATTCATTTCTCTGCAAATAGGACACTTGTCAAAATGACTTTGTGTGTCTGATGTTACTGTAATTGAGTGTTCTGGAAAAAGAGAGACTGTCTTCACTGAAATGTGCAAATTTGTAGCAGAATTGGCTGTAAAAATGAGGACACAAAATTGCTTTTGCATTCTGTCTGGTGAGCAGCAATGTATGAGAATTCACAAATTCTCTGGCAGTGGAGGAACACTCAAGGTTTTCCTTGGACATCCTGAGAATCAGATTGCATAGATGCGCCTCTAAAATGACCAGCAAACCCTGGAGGACCCTCCTGACTACTCACTCTTTGCGTTTGTTCAGTTCCTTACCTGAACCAAATTATTAATTTTTTTCATTTTATTTTGTCAAAACAGAATTTGGAGAAGCAGCAAAATATTTCCTTTCAGTAAGGTGCAAAAAGCAAAACAGCGACAATGAAGTACAGGTGCAAGGACACCATTCAGAAGCCGGAGGAGGGGTCAGCAGCCTACACAGAGTCCTAAACTGCTACAACTCAATGTCCATTAACAAAATCATAGCTCAAAATAGTAATATTGTCGATAAAATTAGTACAAAAACTTTTAGGTAGTTTCTTTTGGAATTGTTCCTTACCCTTTAAATATACTACTGGCACATTTCCATCAACTGGGATGCATGCGAATGGACTATATCACTTGGTTTTAGAGACAGAATGCCAAAGTAAGTGATACTTTGCCAAATACATTTTATTTACATGTACACGGTAGAAAATTATGGTTAAAATTGACTGGTTGTGAAGGGGTTAATTATTTCTGTGAGCAAGTTACACTTTTGTCTACTTAACACCAAATTTCTAGGAGTAAACGCTGATCTGCAAACTCTTCCACCCAGCGCTGCTGATTTCAACAAGGGCAGAATCTGTGAAAAGACAAATGAAAGATTTTGACGAAGCAAAGAAACATCCCCACAACGAGCTGGAAATTTCTGAAGCCCTCCAGGTACGTCTGAGCGAAACATCCCTGCTGTGCTGCTGCAGACGGGAGCTTTCGCAGCAGCGAGGTGCTCAGGTGCCATGGTGACGCATGTTCCTCGAGAGGGTGAGCAGAGGAAATCTAACAGATCCTCCCGTCGCACCGATTCCAGCCGCACGCTAATTAGTGGTGATACCATGCGGCGTAAGAAGAGCAGGGGAGGACGAGCATGGGAAAGGTTAATCACATCTTGTTTTGCTTGACAATGACTCCTTAAATGATGAACCCTTTCCAACCTGGCTTTTAAAAGATACATATTAGATCTTTTTACATGCCTCACCTTTATTTCTCCTGCACTTGCCCATTAAATGCTTTTGCTCAAACAAATTTGTATTCAAAATAAGCTTTCTTGAACCACGGTAATTATAGCTGTCAATTGGGGCGTATTTATTCTGCCTCTCACCTACATGGTGTTCAAATATACCTTTTGAAAATTAGAAATATTGGCTTGTTTATGTATATTTTTCTTAAGCACATCATCTTCCCTTAAGCAGCAGGTTTAGAGAGTATGCCTTCTGCTTTTCCTGCTGGGACCCTTATTATTCCTTCAGTGACACGGGAGCACAGAGCCGCTTCCCGCACAGAACCCACCAGACATCATCCTCCTCAAACATCACACACGTGTCATCATTATAACCAGTCCCCCGCTCACCTGCACCGTCAGGTTTGAGTACTGGAAATGCCTTTTGTGTTTTCCAGAGACACCGAGATACGGGAGGAAGGAGGCCTCGGTGTCCTCACATAATGATCTGCAGAGATCATGGTGCACCAGCAACTTGCTGAAAAAGGAACAAATGACAAGTCTCCAGGTTTTTTCTTGTCTGCCAGACTCCTCTGGTTCCAGAGAGGAATCCTTCAGACCTTTCCTGACAGACGTCAAAGTGGGCCAGAAAAAGAGGAGGGGAACAGAAGAGAAAGTGAGAGAAAGCCAGCATCCAGCAGCCGCAGAGCAGTGTCTTGGGTAACCATGGGGTAACCCACCCTCGCGAGAAGCTGTTGTCTCCTGCTGAAAACAGAGGGAAGCGCAGCAGGACGAGTTCAGTGGTGGACTTTTAGGTGCGTTGACTAAAGATTTCCCAAGTACTCTAAATTTATAAGTAAATACGCAAAATATGTTCTATGAAATACAAAGTTATGGAAGTTGTAAGAACTTCTGCCATTGATCCAAAACCTAAAAAACATCGGGTGGAATATAGGCATGCTCTCCATCCGACCACGTCAAATCCTTAAGGTCTTGGACTGCTCCGCTGCTCTGTGAAAAGCAAGCAAAGCAACCCTCCAAAACCAAAAGTGAATCGAGCAACTTTTCCTCCTGCGTCCAGATCTCATCATCTTCAGTTAGTTCTTCCGAGAAAGCTGGGAGAAGCAGCAGCCTTGAATCCTCCTGCCAAGGAGGCAAAAAATATTCCGGGACCTCCGCAGGTGACTAAGGGGAACCCTGAGCATCGCGCTGATGCAGCACAACGTAGTGAAAATGATGAGCCAGTACCTTTCAAATTCCCGGGATGAGCCAGGGTATGTGATGCTCAGAAACTCCCATACCACAGACATAGCTTCCCCTCTCCAGTAAGTCCTCCGATAAATCAAATAACCCTCTCCATATGTTTACCAAGCTCCGTCTTCACTGATTGAGAATCCTTCTTCCCCGATTTTATTTGGAAAACCATTACAGACCTTCATTCTTGGACAGCTAGACTGTGTTTTCTAACTTTTACCTAAATGTATTCATGATCAATTCATAACTATTTGATGCTGTCATTTATCCTCCAAGTCAGAGAATCCTTGTCCTGCATTGACAGTCACCATCTTGGAACATATTAACAAGGAATCATCACCGCTCCTCTCAACCTGTACTTGGCTAGGGCATGGCAACTGGTGTTCTTCCAAACTCGCTCCTTTTTAAAAGAAAATCTTGGAAAAAATACATCAGTTTTAAATTTAAACAGCATTGACCTTAGTTGCTCTTAGAAAAACCTTCGATATCCCTGGATTATGTCAGGCATGACATCTACTTGTCAGATCTAGCTAGCCACAGAATATTTAGTTGCTGCATTAAAAAGTCATTCTTCCAATGTTTTGGAGATACAGTGTCAGTCCTCAGACTGTGTCCCTTTGACCTGTACCCTTTCACGTACCCAGAAATACAGCTTTCCTGTACAGGTTACTTCTAAATGATGAGGAAAGCGTTACTTTATTTTACATCTGCTTTGGAGATTAAGTTTTAAAATCTAAACCAGATCTCCTGCGGCTCTAAAAGAAAATCCTAACCTGTATCGCGAATGTCAACTAAATTGTGGGCAAATACATGTTTGGCTTTTCCTGTCAAAAGAGTGAAGTGTATTATGAGTCCTTATTTATTTCTGAGAAGGAGCACTAGAACTAAAACAACTGTCTGACAGGTAAAATTTGCTGGAGAAAATAATGCATCTCTATCACAATTGTGATTGCAGGAAAGGCTGTTGTCAAGGGCAGTGAGAGCTCGGTTAGAGAATATATTGTTATTGGTTTGGAGTAAAGATGTGATGATGAAACACGATCCGTTTTCATCGTCCCCGCACATTTGACTACTGAAACTCCATGTTATTTCTAAATTACACGTCGATGGTGGATGTGAAGGGTCATATGCAAAGCACGTGGGCAAGGTGTCACGGCAATGGACACGCACGCTTTTCCTGTTAAAGCTGAGGTGGTTTCACACGCTGTTTAGGCAAAGTATTTCCCAGTACTGGCTTACTAATGACATGTACAAATAATTAATATATGGCACAACAGCAAATAACATACCCAGTACCAAAAAAGCTACAAGTTCCTGTGAAAACAAAACTTGCACGTGTCATGTTAAACCTCCTTTCACTCCATTCAGCGTGTCCACCAAGTACGAGGGAAATATCCAGGTATGCTCTACCTTCACTTGAGAAAAGCCGGTGACCTAGGCTGTGCGACACTCGTGTGCACGGGTTAAGGAAATGCAATCCAGACTGAATCAAAACGAAAATCAAAAGAAATTTGAAAGACCGGTTAAGTATTTGGAATTACCTTGGGTTTTGGAGAGTTGATCTGAAATTAATTTAAAAAAAATTCAACTCAGACCACATGCAAAGTATCAGACTTTGAAGGGAGAAATCAAATATACAAGCCTTAAATAGTGAACAAGTGGAAGAGCAACAGTACTGCCAAAGGCATTGACCTATGGTGAATCATAAACTGAGGACGTATTCATGTTGTGAAGCTCTTGGGGAAAGAAAGTATGATTTTAACATGCACAAATAGCCTCGCACAAAAGCAAAATGAAGTCGTCCTTCTGCCGCATCCAGCAGTGCTCAGCTACAGCGCGGTACGCACCCGCACCCTCAGGCTCCACTGAGGGAGGGGGCCGTTGGTGGGGACAGCCAAGAGCTGAGCGACAAAAATGGTCGAAAAATAAGGCCTAGGAGGAAGATTTTTAAAACCCGTGTTTTAAGTACGGAGAAGAGGAACAGTCCCTTCACACGTGCCGGAGGATGTTAATGGAAGGGAACGGTATCAGGCTTCTTCGTATCAGCTGATGGAAAGACAGAAACAGTCCGCTTCATCTGCAGAAGGAAGACTTCCAGAAGCGTTTCGGATCGCTACTTGTTGCTTGGCTGTGAATGGCGGAGGCAGGATTACAGGACGGCGTACAGAGCGCGGACGGGCAGTGCCGGGCTGGGGATTCAAGCAGCGGCTGTCGCGACTGGTCTCTTTGTGCCTCTGAACCCAGGCAGCGGACTAAGCGACCTCTTCCAGTCCCTCTTAGCCCCACGCTTAAATGATTTAGGGAATATTTGCCAACTCTACTCTTACTAAACCAAACATATTTAAACTATTACTTGAAACATTTATTTTGTGATTTTATGTACTCTCAGCAGGCTCGAATCATTCTGTAATTATTAAATTATTAAGTGACAAGCAGTGTCTAACCTTCTGTAAAGGTCACACGTTGAAGAAAATCTTTCCTCCAAAAGCATGTCAGCTTGAGCGACACGTCGGTACCCATCACTGGCTTGAAAAACTCTATTACCACACGTCTGTCACACTTGGAAATGGAAACAAACTTTGGGAGACCAACTCCCCAAATGCTACGGAACGTCCTAAAACCGCTCTCCACCACAGCGGTCCTTGGATTTCAGAGTAAATCACAAACCTGCGAGTGTCTGGAATGGTTTACAGCATTTGCACTTTTTAACATCGGCACCGCATTTTCACTATTTCTTGTTTAAACAAGTATCTGTCAAGTTGTGATGCGCTTTGAAAAAGGAACAGTCAAACACTATTTTGTGGTATAATTTAGTGTATGTTCAATTACATCAACAGAAATAGGTTTTCATAATAGTCAGATTTCACCTGATGGAAGCACACTGCACTCAACTCATAGATCTGAAATTATTATTATTATTATGTCTTGGAAAGCATCAACAGTGTATTAAGTGCTTTAAAGTGATGCTTAAAAGCCTAGGTGCCCAAGTTGCTTAATAAAGAGCATGGCATGCAGACATCAGAGCAGGAAGGGACATGAAAAGCAGAATGAGAGAGCTATGAAGCGCAGGCAACCTTCATTTAATTACCTGGCTTCGACCTTGGCTGGCCTTTGTACCACTTAGTTTTTCTTCAGGAGAACTGATTTTCAGGGCTTGTTGGTAGGAATTGGCTGTCTAGAGACAGGCCAATTAAATAGTTTTCTGCACATTTTTTCATTCTCAACTGTTCGGTTTCATTATGCTAAAATGATGGGTGATGTGTTTCTCATTTACTTGGTTATTATCAGTTCCTTACCCACATTTGAAGCCAAAATGTATTGTGATAGAAACAGGAATCCAATAAAATTGTTCATAAGCTATTGTGAAATGGGGAGTAGATATTTAAATGAAACTTTGGGTAAGAAACACAGGAAAAGAAGACCAGCATATCAAAAACCTTTAAGTAAAGCTAACTGGTTTATTAAATACAGGGAATATCCTATGTAGTCACTGAGTTGAGCACCAGATTGTGTCTGGTCACAGCGTCCTTCCAGACTGTCCAAGATCTTGTCCACTTGGGCCTTGCTTTTATTCATAAATTAAAAGATAATTTTTTTTTTCAGTCCTCAGTTGACTTTTCAGCTTTTAATATATCCGGTTTTTGAAGTAAATGGAACAAACGGAAGTTACAGAAACACTCCCTCTGCACGTACAGGGAAAGGTCCTGTTTCCAAAATGCGGTTGACCACTTCAAACTTCTGGCTGCAGGTGCCCGGCCAGAGGCTCCTCTGGGACGGTCCCTTTAGCAGAAAACAAGTACCACTTAAATATTCTTCTCATTATATTTTAGGAGCTTTTAAAATATTTAAGCCTGAAATTATTATCAGCTGTATGGCAGTTTTGCCTCTGCTTCTGTTTAAAACAGTGCATGTTCTCTTCCATCTCTTAATGTAAAAAGTAAGTTTTGCATGCCTCGATTTCCCTGAAGAGAAATCCAGGGATTGTGAACAAATTCCTGTCCTTGAAGTCATTGATAAGGGGTTTTTTTTGGACCTGAACAGCACAAGGATTTTATCATTCAAGATAAACAGAGGTATCCTCCAAGCTCATTTTAAATTCTGTTCTGCAGAAGTCGACCCTTGTAGCTGCACGGAAGCCACACAAAGGCCATGAAATCTTCTGCACAGGCTCTGCCTGTTCTTTGGTGTTTCTGCAGACACCAACAGGAGAGAGACCCAAATTCTGAGAGTATCGTAATGAATTCACAAACCATGATTTCAGTAGGAACCCAGGATTTCAGAACAATGCCTCTCCTAAGCACGCTGAAGTTCAACCCAATTCTTACTAAAGTCAACAGATACTGATTTTCTTCTACCATACCAGCTTTGGACAATACTTTTTAATAAGCAGAAGGATACTACGGGTGAAGAAAACCTTCCATCACACATTAATTTGTTCTGTAGCTCCGGATGGTTTTTGTCTCCCTGCTATTTCACTTCATGATTGGTACTCCTGTTACTTCTGAAAGGTCTTTCCCGAAGCTCCACAGGAAGGAATTAACCTCCAGGGCCAAGTTCTGGGTTTGGTTACTCCTATAATCCTGCCGACACAAGCAGAGCCTCACCCAAGCAAAAACAGGGGAGCAGCTGGGTAACGCCTGTTTTGCTGGAGAAGGCAGGTGCCAGTGGAAAAGTCCTGCTTGTGGGAGCTCTGAACATACTACGGGATCTTGATGCCCTTTGCCAGCTTTACGTTCTGTACCACGTGCAACTCAAAACAGTCTTGCATTCAATTCCCAGTGCCAATCGTGCATGGTGACAGTGATGCCTTTTTTTTTTTTTTTAAATAGAGTTATCAATACGTCAATATTTAAAATATCTCCCCTGAATTCTATAAAAAAGGCAGGCTTTTAGTGTGCAATAACAACAGTACCTGGAAAAATGTATGTTACTAAAGTGCCACCTGGTGTACTGACTAAACACCATAGGATGGCAGGAGTGAATCCTTCCGGGCACTCTGCATTCTCCAGCTTTTTTCCAGCTCTTTTTTATTTACTTCATTTTAAAGATCCGTGCTGACAAAGTGACCAAAGAAGATTTATTGCCATCTACTACAGCGTTAAGCCTCTGATCTCTCATTTAAGCTTAGATTGATTTTTCAGTGCCATAAAGGATTGTCGTTTTGAGAAAAAAAATTGCTAATCGAGGTTTTAAATTTTGCAGGCTGCGCTGCCCGTCTGTGAAGCACCCCTTCTTAAGCAGGCCGTGCACACAAACACAAGTGCAGTGCGGGACCTGTTGCTGTTGTAGTCCCAATCGGTGAGCTCTGTAGCGGCCGCCCAGCCACCATCTCCTGTTCATCTGGTACCTTCCCCTTGTTCTTTGAATTCTGGAGTAGAGAAAACCAAGATTTTTCACAGCCCTTGTTCAAAATTCCAGCACAGCCCTTCAGCTGGGACCTCCTCCGGCTGCAGGAAAATGCAGGTTTAGTCCTTTCTGATTATTGTGGACATTTCATAACTGGGAATTCGTACACAACCCTCTGCAGCGGACAAACCAGATGCCCCGACACATTTTTCCAGTGCACTCACACTGTTTTATACTTGTATAAATAAATAGCAATAACGCTGTCATCTTGCCTCATGAACTGGAGAGTGGATGTGATAAAAACCAGTCCCGTAACCAGATTCCAGATGATTTTTCCACAGGATGTGGCCACAGCACGCGAGGGAAAGGGAATAAAGACCGCCATGAAAGTAATATTTGCTATAAATAAGCACATTGCAGGTACCTAATTAGGTAATGCTGGTCAACCTAAGCGGAGCAGATCTTGCCGCATCATTATCAGTCCAAAAAGAAAAAGGAAAGGGGGTCAGTGGTGGTTTGAAAGAGAAGCTGCCAAGGGCGCAGGGCGACGGTGCTGCTCCGACACGGCTGCGCTCGGCCGGCACGGCCACGGGCACCCCGGGCACAGGCGGGAACGGGGGCCGGCATCCCGCGGCCGGAACAAACCCACCAGCAAACCACCAAAGGGGTTTTTAATCATCATTTTTTGAAGTATTTTTTTAAATAATGGATTTACTTGAACATGCTAACGTTAATATTTATACCGATGCTCTGTCATATTCGTATTTAAAGCCCTCTGTATGTTCTGATGGGGGTTTCGTTAGGGCCATCACACTGAGAAACAAGTCTGAACCTTGCGCGCTCTCTCGCCTGTGAAAGTGAGGCCTTATTTAATTTTTTCATTATATATCTATTTCATTATACATAAGCTGATGGTTTCTCTGTTTATTTTCCTGAAGTGAAGGTGCACACGCAGGAATTCACCGGCAGGCTTTCCTCGTCAGGAGCCCGGGCAGTTCTGTCCCTGGGACTTTGGGGTGACAGAGCCACAGCAACAGCTGCAGGAAAATAAACTGCCATGCATAAACGAGCTCATATACGAGCGACTGTCACACTGCCAGGGCTGACGAAGCCTCCCTCGCCCCGCCGGGCCGGCTCCCGCCTCGCAGAGGAGCCCCCGACCCCCGCCCGCCCTCTCCCCTCAGGCACACAGCCCGCCCATGGCGCCCGCGGCCGCCGCCGGAGCGCACTGCGCATGCGCCCGCCCCCCCCCCCGCCGCCGCAGCCGCCGCCGCCGCACACGGCCCTCCGGCCCGCTGGGGGGCGCGCTTCCTTCGCGCCCTCTTCCCGCGGCCGGGCTGAGGTGTCCCAGCCGCTGCCTGACCAAAATCCCGCCCGGCGGCGGCCCCGCTCGCTGCGGCAGCAGGGCGCAGGCGCGGCGGACAGCCCGCCCGCCGCAGGGCCCCGGTCCTCTTCCGCGGCGGCGGCGCTGGGCGCTCGGCTCGGCTCGGCGGGGCCCAAGATGTCGACCAAGAATTTCCGCGTGAGCGACGGGGACTGGATCTGCCCCGACAAGAAGTGAGCGCGGGGGGCACCGCCCGCCCGCCCGCCGCGGGGTCCGGCTGCGGCGCGGCACGGGACAGGACGGCCCCGCGGGGCAGCGCCAGGTCCGGGCGGCCCGGGGGAGCCGCGGCCGCCGGGTCTCGGGGGGCGGCCGCCCTCCCGCCGGGCCGGGGCGGCTCCGGGGCGAGCTTCCCTGCAGGGTTCCGTAGCTCCTGGCCCCCGTCGTGCGGCGGGTCCGGCAGCGGCCCGCCCCGGGGTCGGGCACGGCCTGAGAAACTTGGGGTTTAATCTGGAGCAAACTCAGTTTGAAATAGAAAGGCGTTTTTCTTCAAGTGTCGTGTGTGTGCCTTTCCAGCCTTCAGCTGCCTAGCGTCTTCGTTCTCTTTCTGTTTTTATTTTCAGGTGTGGGAACGTTAACTTTGCTAGAAGAACCAGCTGTAACAGATGTGGGAGAGGTGAGTATCTTAAATGAGCCAGCTTTTTCTCCTCGTCTGCTTCTGCCCTTTTTAAAGAAAAGAATATTGAATCTTTTTAGTCAATCATAAAGCGAGACGTTTGAGAACTGTTTGCTTTTTGTTTTTTTTTTTCTTTTCCAGAAAAAACGACAGAAGCCAAAATGATGAAAGCTGGAGGGACTGAAATAGGAAAGACACTTGCTGAAAAGAGTCGTGGCCTCTTCAGTGCTAACGACTGGCAGTGTAAAACGTATGCCCTTGTAAAAAATGCAGAGTGTTCTCTTAGAGCCACACGACACGGCTACAATATGATACTTAATTTTGGCAGTATAAATTTACTTGTACTGATCAGTACAAAGTACTGATTAAAACCCGCAGCTGTTCCACGAGTAGTGTTTTGCTGTGAGGAGAGCATTCATTTCTGTTTGCTGGACAGCAGTTATTTAATTAACACGTCCGGAAAAAGATAAAAAAAATCAAGCGTAGAAAGGTAAAAGTTCATGTTTTTCTCTGATAAGCCGAGACACTTCTGAAGCTCGGAAGAAACGCATAAATGGCAGTAACACCGTCATTGCAGTATGGTATTTTATTGTTAACCCTCACTAAATCTTCAATGAGTTACATAGCTAAATTCTTGGATGTTTCTCCAAGCCATCAATTGAGAATATTAAGATCTAAATTAGAAAAGGACTACTTCAATGAAATGCTTTGATTTTTGAAAGGTGCTTTCAGATTTTCTGGAGCACTTTTAAGGATTTCAGGTTTTGCTGATTGAGTAAGCCATCTGACCAGTGGAACCTGGATTTTTTTATTTTCTTCTGTCAGAACTTAGCTGTGTTCAGCCTGGTGGGGTTCCATTTCCGCTGTTCTGCGGCACGAGGCGGGCAGGTTCCCTGGGCAGCGCCGTGGGTCCCGGTCTCTGTGGGAATCCACTTGATGGCACGCTTCAGGATTGTGGTGTCTTTCCAAGTTCATAGCTAGGCTGTGTCTTGTGGACCTCCTGCTCTCCTCTTGGGACCGAGCAGCATCCTGGTGATAGTGTTACAGACGGATGAAGTATGAGTGGCCTTTTAGGGCGCTGTAAGATAGAAATGCAGTAACGGAAGCATAGAACTGTAGCTGTGCATCGGCGGATGACGATGACTGCTCACAAGCTTTATGCCTGTGGTAGCTTCTTTGTTAACTCTTCTGAACTGTGAATGCCACTAGTGGAGAGTAATGAGGAATTTTGACACTTTTTGTGTAGTCTGACTTCTGTTCACTTGCCTGCCTGCCTGCCTGTTAATTTTACTTCATTCCCCTTGATTTGTCCAGTATGGTCATCTTCCCGTCATCCTCGTGCTGGTGAAATACCCAGGGACTCTCCTGCAGTTCTTTGTGCCTTGGTGGCTGTTGGCCTTGGAGTCCGTTGTGTTGTACTAGTGACTGCACATCACTGCTAAAACTTGGCAAATACATTTTTATGATTTTTTTTTTTTTTTACATGTTGCCTCAACACTTAGGCTTTTTGATTTGAAATAAAATGTTCCTTATTTCTGTTTTGTTCTTTTTGCCTCTGAAGATGTGGTAATGTGAACTGGGCCAGAAGATCAGAATGTAATATGTGTAATACTCCAAAGTACGCTAAATTGGAGGAAAGGACAGGTAAGGTGTATATGGTTTTAAAATACTGTAAGGAAATTTCTTTTTATAAATCACAATCTAATTTAATGAAAGGGTTTGTTTTCACAGCAGAACTAGCAAAGCTGGATGATCTTCCATATGTAAATAAATCTGTAGGTTCTTAGACTTGATTACTTTCAGTAAGTAAAAGTGTAAAGTGTGTGATGGTTTCATTTGGAAAGTCAACGAATATTCAGCTTAAACTGCCTCTATATTAGATTTTGATACCGAGACATTTGGAAGGAGTAATGCAACATTTTATTAAACTCCAAAAGGCCTAGTGTATACATAGTGTCCATCTACAGAGGACTCGTCAGTCGCAAGAACAGCGTTGGAAGGCTGTATCGATTAGACTGTTATCTCTTAACGAGGTTTGAGGTTTGGTCATGCTGTAATGCATTTTAAGTTCCTCCTGCATTAACAATGAACCCAGCTGTAACTAGAACAGAGGATATCCTTACAGTGCGGTCACAACTATTTATACTGTTACCGCTGCAGATGGGATCAGGCAGAGAATTTAATGCATAGAGTGTAACACTAATACATATAAAAAGAGAAGCATGGAGAAGAGCACAGAGCTTATTATTCGAAAGGAAAAAGAATATTTTTTAGTATTCTTATTTAATATTGTAAAAATATTAAAGAATAATATGTAATTGTAGTTCATATATTTTGTATAATTAAATATTTTTAGTATTTAATTAATTTTTCGAGTTCTGGTGTCCTTCAGAGTAAATTTGCAGTCATGTGCAGGACACCTAGCGTGTTGCACACTCTTGCAGTAAATGACAGTCAGCTGAAATTAAAATGAGCTGTTGAAGTTTTCTACTCGCATTATAAAAAGGAATAGAAAGATTCTTAAGGCAAATCTTGCAGTTGTACAATTCAGAGCAACTACAGGAATTGCTCCCTGAGGATATAGATATAGAGAGAGAGAGATATATATATAGAGAGAGATATATGAGCTTATGTCACAGAATAATTGTGATACGGGAGCAGACTGGCGTGCCCAGAAGCCACCGAGGAGGCTGCCTGCATGTGGGACCTGGCTGTGGCAAAGAGGCTGCAGCAAGGCCAGCAGCCTGGAAAGCAGTTGGCGAGTGTTGCCCTCACCTCGTGTTTCATGGCCTGCTTTCCTGAGCTGGCTGCTGGCTGCTCTCAGAGCGGGGATTTTTGTCTTCGAGGCCAGTAGCCTTTATTCTAGCCCCTCGGAGACATTCCTGTGTTTATCCACGCCAAGGCAATTGTCAGGCGCTGCAGCCCTGCCAGAGCTCTTCTGGGAAGCTGGTTGCTCAGCACAGCTATAATCCTGACGGTTTTTTTTCTTTCCATTCTTTTAAATGCTATTGCTTCTGTCTTGTTATGTGTCTTAATCCATTTTCTCAATTAGGTTTCTGAGGAACTATATTTAATAAACGTGAGTGGGAACAATTCATGTTCCTCTTGAGATCATATTACATTCTTACGGCATATATCTATAAATCCACTGAAGGCTTCCGGAACCTCTGTGAAAGTGTATTCTAAACTTTGTGCTTAATGTAGCTGAATTTGGTGCAGCTCAAGAGATTGTCTTGTTTTACCCCTTTTTAAAGGATATGGAGGAGGATTTAATGAACGAGAGAACGTTGAATATATAGAACGTGAAGAATCGGACGGGGAGTATGATGAGGTAAGATTAGGTACATGTATTACTCTGGAGAGACGTGTATTGTGTGATTTATTTGGGATACATACATTTGCATTTGGTTTCCTTATGGGGAAGAGCGCTAGTCAGAAATACATTGTAATGCATCTCTTTGTCAAATGCTTGAGTGTGAAAGTTTTGAACTGAAAGTGAATGCATCTGTTTTGTCTTTTGGGGGGTTAAAAGCTAAGAATGAGTTCAAATTAAACTCGGACAAGCTGAGTTCATTAAACTTCTTAGGGAGCTGGCTTCAGGGTCATGCATGTTGTTTTCAGCCAGGTGTTCAACATTGTTTTATAAAGATATCCCCTAGACACAAATATAAAATACTCTTTTGTTACATTCAGATTTCCATTAATCTTGTCTGTGGGTACTAATTGTATCAAAGACAAGCATCTCTTTAGAAAGTTTCTTGTTGCTAATTGATGTTTCATGCTGCTACTCCTTCCCTTTGAGCAATATCTTATTTGAAATTGATGTGTATTTATTTTCTTATAGAAGTTTTGTCAAAAAATACAGTTGGAAATTACTTTTGATTAAATCGTATTCTAATGGAATAAAATTTCTTAGTTTGGACGCAAAAAGAAAAAGTATAGAGGGAAGCCGGTTGGTCCTGCATCTATCCTGAAGGAAGTAGAAGATAAGGAATCTGAAGGGGAAGATGAGGAGGATGAGGATGAAGATCTCTCCAAATATAAATTGGATGAGGTAGCGTGTTTTGGGGTTTTTTTCTAGCAATTATTTTTTAATTATTACTACAGTGCTGTTTAGTATTAGTAGGTAAGGTTTGGTCTGTATTTTTAGCTGCCTTTAGAGCCATGTAGAGGAGTAGCTATCAGAATAATGGTGCCTACAGCTTCTGTAAAGCATGTGCACAAGTTCTGTTTTGTTCTAAATGTAGATGATGTATAATTTTTTTAAACCATAAAAAAAAAGCTTATCTGAGATCAGAATCAAAAATTTTGAGATCTTTATTTGGAACCTTTATGTATGGTTACCATATAAAGGGAATGTTCTTGATTTTTACTCTTAGCCTTTTGAAACTACATCAGATTTATTTTTTTATAAAATGGAATAAAATATTCAGAGATTTTTTCATCTTTCCTGAAATACATGATCATCGCATGTTGGATTGTCCACATCTTTGGACAACAGTCCTGCAGAGACATGCGCACATGTTTATTTTTAACACAGCAGTCACCAAATTCTGCATATGAAACATGTCTGCAGAATTGTGCTATGGTTATAGATTTTGAGTCTGAAAATTCTTCCAGGCACTCATTTAAAGTAACTGGTAAAAATTAATGTCTGTATTTTCATTAACTTCATTAAATAACAGAAAATGGGACTTCAGATGGGTTTTTTTCAGCTTTCTAATAGTTTGCTTTGAAACACAAATCTTCAGTCACTGTTTACTCTTAAAACTTCTGGATCTCATTAAATGCACTGACAGCAGGATTTTCAAAGGTTGGAAAAAATCACAAAATAAAGCATAGAATAAGTAAAAAACACTAACTGAAGAAAACAATCAAAATACTTCTTAAGTATTTTTTGTGTATCTGCATTTTTTCAGGATGAGGATGAAGATGATGCTGACCTTTCAAAATATAATCTTGATGCCAGTGAAGAAGAGGACACTAATAAGAAAAAGAAATCCAATAGGCGCAGTCGCTCTAAGTCTCGATCTTCCCACTCACGATCTTCATCGCGCTCATCCTCTCATTCAAGCTCAAGGTCTAGGTCCAGGTAAACGGGTACAGGTCAAGGGTAACGCCAGGCAAAATGTCAGTATCTAACTTCTTTATTTACTTTTTTTTCTTGATTGCCTTACAGTTTTAGTTTAATAATGTTAACAATTTTATGTACAGAATTTACACAGGTAGATAATGTTCTGACCTTCTGTGGATCCGTGGTAGGGAGGCTTCGTATGTCTTGTTGCTTGTTTTAGTAAATTTAACCTGATACTTCAATTGAATCCTTCAAATACATTTAAAAATATAACTTATTTCCAGTTTTATTTTTAGGCTTGTTGGCCATATATGATTGAATGGGTGAACTTTTTTTAGCAATGTTGAGTAGAGTCGTTGAACAGAGAAGCAGAGGGGTGGTATTGTTGAAGTGGGAGGAGGTGGCAGAAGAGGGCAGTGATGATGCAGTCCAGACAGATTCAGTGAAAGGACAGAATGGAAAATGTCCTGGAAATAAAGACAAGAAACTTGAACTTAGTTTGACGGCAAGCGACAAAGCTTTAAGTACAGTGGCAACGTTGTCAGAGTAACCCTAAAGTTTTATATTGATCATGGGGCCACAAAAAAAGGCTACTGCGAAGATTTAAGATCTCACATTATTATTTTAATTCAGTAATATATGAACAACTGATAAATGTTTTGCAATTCTGTGATATAAATCATGTTGTAGCTTTTTAGCTGCCTTACAACTAATACAAGGATGATACTGATAGGTTTAAGACCTCAAATCGGTACTAGCTCATAGGGTTATACATAAAGTTCACATACCTAAAGTTCAAGTTTCTTCTAATCTTCCCAGCTTCGTAACTGCACCTCTCTGCTCTCACCGCTGTGTCGCTGCCCAAATTCTTCAGACCCTCACACTAACCAGATGTCAGCCGCTGTCTCTGTTTTGTCTTTCTCCCCATTGCTGTCATGCTTTTTTTCATGCTGCCTCTTCTGTGAAAAATTACATTCTTCACAATACCTATTGTCAGCCTCCCCACTCCTTCAAATGCCGTCTTGAGACGTGTATTTGCCGCGTGGTTCCAAGGAGGAGCACTAAGTAAATAACAGTGACTAAGCTGACTGGCTGTCAGCAGTTTTTGTAAATGAAGTGAGATGTTTGAGGAAGTGGCTGTGTTGTCCTGTGTGAGGGTAGTATGCAGCCAGTACAGGCTGCATTTGAGTGCAGTTCTTAGGTTCAGGGGTGGGAAGGTCAAAGAAGACAGAAGAACTTCATCTGGCCCTAATTTTGTTCCTTAATTCACAAATGTTAACAGTGAAATAAAAAGTAGCTTGTCATGACTGAAATTTGCTAGGGATCTTTCAACTTGCTGTTGAACTTTTTGCTTCTAGCTACAGATAATTAATTGGAAATATCAGTTGCCATTTGTGGATACTTCTTTGTGGTTTTTAAAAAGGTTTAAATATATTTTCCAGTTAGCATGTGTTCATACTGCTTTTGCTTTGCACAGTAAAATGAAAAAGGCATGGTAACAATATAAACTGGGAGATTGACAGCACGTGTAATACATTTTTCCTGAAAAGATTATTAGAATTTGATTGCAATGCCTTCTTTTTACAACGGATACTGCAAGTCTGCTACCATTTTTACATATCTTTTGTGGTTTGTGCTTTAAAGAAAATCCATCAACATGAAAAATTTGAAAATAATTTTGACTAGTTACAAGTAGTGTTAAATACATCCGTATTTTAGCCAGGAATTAACTACTACTTACGTTTTAATGCAGGGGAAAATCTTGACGAAAACTTGACACTGCTTACAGAATGCTTCTGAGAACTGACTTGGGCAGAATTTGAGCTAGCTAGTCCTAATACTCGTACCTACTCTGCTTTTCAAAGAAACTGATGGTTTTCAAGTTAAGGCACAAATTAAAAGTTAAAGCATTGATTTCATGAAATAGTGCATAGATACGCAGTTGTTTCATTTTGCCAAATAACTGCAATCCTGTTTAATTTTTGTGCTTTGTTTTAGGAAATGTAATAAAAAGCTGACTTCATAAATTTTTTTAATGCACCATCTTACTATGTCAAAGTTCCTGTTTTAAAATGTACTATGGTGATACTGGGGGAGTAGGAGGAATTTGTCACTTCTTTAGTGACTCTAGGCCACGTTGTATTGATACATCGTTGTCTCTACAGCTAACAGTAGCAGCTACTCTGGTAAATACAAGTCAGACACTGGAAAAAAAATCTTCCGTGTTGTTTCAGGTCCCATTCAAGAAGTTCTTCCAGTTCCAGATCAAGATCTCGTTCCAGTTCCAGAGAACACTCTAGATCTCGTGGGTCGAAATCAAGGTGAATGAGGTAGCACTCTCTCCTTGCAGAGAGAAAAAAGGGCAGAAGAACCAACTGCTTGTTGATTTCATCGTAAAATTATGCCGGTCAAAAAACATTAACTCATTTTTATCTTGGAAGTCAGAATTCCTGGGGTCTCTGCACGAGGTTGTTACCACTACAGATGTATTTCTTGAGAATGCGAGGTTTTGGTTGAAGAGTTTAAGTCTGATCTAAGCTAGACGAGTGGACGCCACAGATCTGCACTTTGAAGGAAGAAGAATTTGAATGCATGTTTACTTGCTTCAGTAATTTTTGCTGGTTTTACTGTTTCCACTTTGGCTACTTGATGTGGAAGAACATTAGGAAACACGCTATACTTCTGGCTTTGTGTTTAGTGATAACTTATTTAACGTTATCTAACTTCCACTAGATAGTGCTGCCGTTATCTTTATAAACGTGGGGGGAATGTATAAAAACGGTGATAGCAAATCATGCGAGAAGCTGACAGGAGTTTGAGCTAGCTGACGTTTTCTGTGTGGCAGTTACTGAACTGTGCGGGGAAGAGTAACAGAAGCATGTAAGTTCCTTGAGGTGTCCTTGCACAGGTGTCCTGTTGGCAGGACTTTCCTTTTGCGATGGAATGAAGAACTGTCCCACCTCCATGCATGCAGAGAACCTTAAAACTGTAAATAAGGAAGTCTGAGTTGGGAAGACCAATCACAAATGGTGCCACCGCCCTTTGGTGGCAGAAACGTGCTATGGATTATCACGTGAGGGTCAGCGCGAGATGGAATCCATGCTTTTAGGAAGAGGAAAAAGGGTGCCTGTGCCCCCACTAGGTGCTGAAGTGACTCGTCAGCTGAGCTGGGTTATTCGCTTGTGCCACGCGGCACCCACCGAGTGTCCTCAGTGTATGAGCTTGTGTGGAGTAGGACTGCTTTGTTATTTACTGTGAGAGCCCTGAAAATATTTTACCAACACCATACACTGTGTTGGGTTTTTTTTATCCAGTTTACTGAAAAAAAAATCCTGTTAGGTGTTTTTATATAATTTTGAAATTACAGTTTAGGACTTTCCTAGCTCTATTACTTTTTCCACAAGTGGGGGTGTTTTCTTGGTGTTTTTAGATAACCAAAGTGATTTTTGAGTGCTTGTAAGTGAAGCTGAAGCTGGCTCTTTTGGGTTGTTTTTTTAATTTAAATGCCAAAATGACTGTATTCTAAGTGGGTTTTTCAAAATATTTTGGTTGTGGAAGGTCTTACTCTCTACCCAAATATATTCTGAGATTTGTAAATACACCTGAGGGCTTTTAGTATTCCAGTAAGACGAATGTTACTTTACAATTTCCAATGTGAAATATCCATTAATATGAAGTGAAACACTGTTAAATGAGCATTACATCTGTGGTTTTCAGGCCATTTTTGCTTTGTGAATTTAACTACTGAGGAAGGTCCTTACGTAGGCTACTTCCTGTCCCAGTCTCCCATCGCTTCTTTGTCAAAACGCGTCATTCTGGTGAATGCTGGAACGAGGTTTCCAAACCGTTGGTGGTCTCTATATCAAGAAGCACTATTTAGCGAAATTTTATTAAGAAAACTACCACAGCAGTAGAAGTCTTTATTGGCAGATAACTAAGGAGTAAGTATTAAAGCATCCACAAATTTACTTGATAAAACACTGATGTAAATAGAGTAGTGAGTGTTCATGAAAACTGTCTCTTTTTTGTTCTTTCTTTGTTCTTTCTATATTATACCAGAATTAAATCTGATTTATTTCTTGATCAATAAAGATCCAGCTCCAGGTCCTACAGGGGGTCTTCCACCCCAAGAAAAAGATCTTACTCAAGCTCTCGTTCATCATCTTCCCCCGAAAGAAGCAAGAAGCGAAGTCGTTCTAGATCTTCTTCATCTGGTGATCGCAAAAAAAGACGATCGAGATCACGGTCACCCGAAAGGTTTGGGTTTATGTAGAATAAGAATGGGTGTATTTAAATGTGTGATTTTTTTTTTCTTTTTTTTTTTTTCTGAAGGACTTAGATTCACTGGGAGAGAATTGAATCTGATCAGTTATTCTGATACTAAAAGTAGTTTTGTCACTTCCCCTACTCTTACTTCCTATTAAAACCTCTGTAATTGCTTTTTCCCACCCCGCCCCTCCAATGAAACTTCCTCCTGCTAGGAGCATGTTCCATAGAAAGACCTGAGTCACCATTCTTTAAGTGTGTGAAAGTGTTAACATGTACATTATTGATTTATTTTCATGAGTAAATACTGCATTTAGAAATTGTATTCTACTTTCAGTATTAGACTTTAACATTTTTAGTATTAAATTCACATTCATGAGCTTAAAGTGGTTTAAAGTTATTTCTATATTCTTATAAGGCCCCTATCAGATATACTTGGCTTCCAGCTATTATAGGATACAGACTACTCAAAGTGGATGCTAAAATTAATTTCAACTTATTTCTTTGCATGCTTTCTCCATTTATATCTTACAGACGCCGCAGATCATCATCTGGATCTTCCCATTCTGGTTCCCGTACAAGTTCTAAAAAGAAATAATGTATTAAAGCTCACATTAAAAAAAAAAAAAAAAAAAAATCCAGTCAGTGCATGAGACATTTTTAAGAAGTTGGTGTCTTACTTGGTCAGAAGTGCTAAATCTGCTAGTAGAGGTGCATGTCTGTCCTTGCTTTCTGGAAAACTGCAGCTTTGTTCATTCACGAAACAAAAAGTGAGGTAGCATTTTAAGCCATAAATTCCCCAGAGGAGGTGTTAAGTTTTATTATTTGAGTAAGGGGGTTTTTTTAGTATTTTTAAAGACTCAGTTGCTCGATTCCTGGCTCTCATATGTATGAGCAGGCACAGGTTGGATATGTTCTAATATAACTCTGCTCTTCACGTGACAATTAACAAAGAAGGATCAGAGGAATACAGGAAGAACCCATGAGCTTTCTGCATCCAGCTCTGAGCTCGTTTGATGTAGCTCGTATGGGACCACAAAAGATTAGCGTAGCTGTAGGGCTGGTGTTACCCATTGGGTGACAGTAGTGAGTACTTAGGTCTAATTATTTTTTATTTTTCTGTGTTGAAGTAACAGCATAGATGGATGCCCCTCTTTCTCTTTAGCTATGCTCGGTGCAACATAGCTATTAAACACCCAGTCCATCATACGATTCTGTAGAGTGAATTAGACTTCATTCCCTCGAAGCGAGGCTGTTTGAGACATCGGGCGCTATCTGCTCCGTTGCTCGAGTCTCGTAGCTGCCGGTGCCTGTCACTAGAAATTATGTGCTGCAGTCAGCAAAGTGCCCTTTCTGCAGTGGGTACTGGCTATGGTATTTTCACGTGCATGGACCCTGGACTCTGCGATTCTTTCTTAGGAAAGGATCGTTTAGGAACTGCTCTTGAGATGGAGGAATGTGGAACTAGCTTCTTGGAATCAAGTGAAGCTTCTGCAGGCCGTCTGTAAAATTCATTTTGGGCTGACTAAAATTTTCAAGGTATCTGAATTTTATTTCTATTTTAAAATGAGAATTAATAAACTGTAGAAAGTTCTGACATCTTAAATGTGTTCTTCATCGATCATTCTTTTAAACATAATTTATGGCTTAAAATGCTTTATTGAATCTATTTTACTAGCAATATCACATTAAAACTTGGTCTCTCTTGAGCTCCGTTTGGTTAAGAAAGGTTTAAGTATCGTCAGTGCCATCACAAGGTAAGTATGTTAAGGAACATTATTCTTTTCAAGCAAGCAAACAGCAATATATCTGCATTTATTTCAGTAGTAAAACTTCCAAACCCATTTTTGACTGCTGCTTTTTTTAAATGAACTGCACAAAAACAAACGGAGCAAAATTTAAAAACCACATTCTGCTTTCTTTTATTTTTTTTTTTTTTTTAAGAAACTTCTTTTGGACTGGTATATAAGCAAAATGTTTTTGGTGTAGAAATATTTTGATAATCTTTTTGCAGAAAAAAATGCAGTTTCTTCTTTAATGCTTTCTTTTATATCTAATTTCAATGCTAAATGTGTGTAGATTGCACAAGAGCAGGTTAGTCTTGTAACTGTGCCTCTGACTTCCAAGTCCAACTACTAAATTGTAAAAATCAGATCAAATAGATGCTATGTTGTTAGCCTTTGGTTTTTTCCTTGTTCTTTGTATTAAAATTGTTGCTGTACTTAACAGATGAAAGTTTTTAAATTTAGCAAACGCTAGGCTACAGACAAAGGAAAATTATGGTTTCATTTGGCTTAGATAAAATGTAAGGCAAAATGATTCTGTAGACAAGTGTAAATAAAACCTGTGAGTCAACTGTGCAGTGAGTGCTTTCTCTCGCATATATAAGCAAATCTTTCTTTATTACCTGTACTAACAGATTATTTTGTGGTGGTGATTCTCCTCTGGCAGTGCAAGAAGGGCAGTATGTGCACTTGCCTGGCCATATGTATCAGAAATTTTCAGATTGCTTCAGTTCTTTAAGTGCTGAAAATACTTTTGCATTTCAACAGCAACACATCTAAAATGAGCTTTTACAAAACTTCAAGGTATTTTCTTCTGTATGTGTTCCATGTCGTCTTTTCAGAAAGCTTGTAGAGCAAGCGGTATGTTTAAATTATTTTGGTTACTACATTTTAAAATACAAAGGCACAGCGACTCTGGTAGTCTTTGTATGCCTGTTACAAATGACACACAATACCTCTTTTAAGTTACTGGAGCCGATCCTTTTACGTTTAAGGATCGGCAAATAAATTAGAACCAAGTTATTGGAACTCAACATGGTCCACCACTGATAAGGCACCAAGCTAGATTAAGCTCAGGCAGTAAAAAGGTGTGGGTTTACTGGAGTAGGGTGTTTGTGTGGGTGTGGGGGGTGGCATTATCTCCAGTGCCCTAGCGGGAAATTTTGCTGTTTCACTAGAAAATATTTCCCTTGCCCTCATTTTAGTCCTTGGGGTCAGGTAAATTGCTGCCTATGGAAACAAGTCTTTCTGTGCAGCTTTATCAGAGATCAGTGACATTTGTAATGGCTAAGGAGGAAGTGTTGATGGGTTAAGTTTAGGGCTAATGTGCTTTTCTAAGAAAAATACATCCGTGAATAGTAATGGTGAGTTTGTGTAAGCATTCTTCGTTAGCAATCGAAAACTAGAAAGTGAGTCTAAATAAAAGCAGACTAGACTAATTTTCTGTACATTTGGCAACAGATTAAAATCCACTACTGAAAAATGTTCCTTTTTTTTCTTCAGATAGATAATTAATAGTAAAAAGCATTAAAATGTACGTGTTGGTACGTCTTAAAACAAGATCGCTTCATTTCCGCAGCAGGTAACTAACTCCTGTACACTGCTGTCTGATGCAAGCCACGGTGATGAACCACCGGAGGTTACAGTCGCTGTGTGAGCTCGCTCCGCTCGCTAACCCCTAAACTTAAATTTAGTGACAGTGGCCTACTGCAAGTTAGTTGTTACACCTCGTAATCTGCGCCATTTTCATCCTTTTCAGCGCGAGGCATTTGCTCCTTTGCCGTGCCTTACTCTGTTGGGGGTTTTTGCACGTTGTTGATGATCAGCAGGCCCGTGTTTCAAATGACAGCATTTTAAATGCGATGGCACTGTCATCGCTCCGCCTTTAGGGAGTAATGAGCATAAATAACATTTCAAAAGTAGCGAAAAATACTAACGTTGAACACATTTACTTGAAGCCTTTCTAATTTCAAGGTAGCAGTGCTAGACAAAGGTTGAAAACTGCCACGTAGGGCAGGATAACTTTAAATAGGAATAGAGTATTGTGCCTTTCATCCAGGTATCAGAAAAGGCTTCTTAAAAATAAATTTTGAAAAGCGAGAGCTGACCCATGGAGTTTGGCATTGCCGGGATGGTACAGGATGTGAATGGAGGGGCTGGGAGCAGAAGTTTTGTTCTCCGTCACCACCTCTAACGGGTAACCATGATGCTTGAATGGAAGGACTTAACGCTCCAGTCCTTTTCAAGTCAGGTATCAACTGAGTTACTGAGATCCTACAGAGAATATTCTTACGCAGTATGAAAAGATACTTTAAATAGGGAAAAAAGTTTGACTGAAGCCGATGGACGTTTTAAGGGCCAGGCTAGTCCCACGTCCCCTCCAGTGCCGGCAACGCGCCCTTCGCTCTTCTCGGCTAAAGGCAAGGCCGCAGGATGAGCCTGTCTTTATGATCCATTCCTGTCGGAGGCGTTTCTCTCTGGGATCCTACCTCTGCTTGAGTCTATGCTACAGCTTTCACGTGCTTTAGGGAAAGAAACGCGGCAGCTGATGTTTTTAATCAATGCCATAGTTTGTTCTTGGAGCATTAATCAAAATGCATCACTGGTCATAGAACTTTCTGTCTGGACTTTCTTTAACATAAAGGATTTTTTTGTTCTGTAATCAGAAATAACAGCTAAGATGGTGTTTGTGTTGGGTTGGGGGTTTTGTTGTTGTTGTTGTGGGTTGTTTTTTTTAATTCTGAAAGTATAGATATTTGTGCAAACTTTTCCAAAATTTGGACAAGGGAGCAACAAGAGGAAGTAATGCTCCTGTAACAGTTCAATTACGACAACAGCTTTGAGCAAAGTCCTGCACGATTTACTAACTTTACCTGTCCTCCCGTTACCAAAATGAGTGGTGTATTTATTGGGAAAACAGGGAAAACATTTAAAAAAAAAAAGTCTGTAGAGTGCTTCATGCTTAGTTTGGAAAATGGAACTAATAAACTGATGCTTTCTCGTAGGCTGGTTATGGGCCCCATCCAGAAATAACACACCACTAAGCTAACAGGGGCAAACTCCCGCTGTAGAACTGCGGGGCAGAAATACCAAGCACAGTACCAAACGATGGCACAAATGGTGGAGGGGGGTGCAGAAAATGCCTGCTGAACTCACAGCAGCTCCAAATCAATGACTCAGTGCTAGGATTAAAAAGGGGAGCGGGGAAAGGATATTTTCCCCTCATGCTTTTCCAGACTTGCTCCTTGAAGCTGTGTACATCCGAGTTTAGCGTGAATATTGTTCCCAGCACTGGACTTATTTTGCAAATGGCATCCTGCTGTATACCTGCAAGATTAAAAGTTCTGGATTCCTTCATTTAAGGACAGATTGC